>NW_017307373.1:434042-456204 GCF_000935625.1 Nanorana parkeri
GTTAGCATTTTTTGGGGGGTTTATTTAAAAGTGTTAGACTCAGCGTAAAGCCGGCCAGATGATGTTCACACTGCTCTAGCACCCCTAGATGGCGCTGATGAGTATAGAAATTCCTATATGTGTCAGTGCCATCTAGGGGCACAAGTGATTTGATAAATGAACCCCTATGTGTCTGTTTTGTGACAGGTGTTTTTTCTGTGTAATTGTCCAGCCAAATAGCGACTGTCTGCCTATGTTCTCCGTTGTCCTTCAATGCTGAGCACTTATTTAGCAATAATATGTAACCTCAGAACTGTTTCAGAACCTTGAACTGCTAGGGAGAACTTTTTAAACATATGCAGATATGTTCATTTTCAAAGGCTAATTTATCATGCAAATTGTGTGCATAAAAAAATTATGTCTTTAACTTGCATTAAAAATAAAATAAGCGACAGATTAGCAAGTAAAAAAATAAAACATATTTGATAAATGTCCCTTACTAAGATTTGTGTTTTAGTTAAAGTTCTCCTTTAATTTTATTCTGGATAGAAAAATTCAGCAAACATTACATGTAAACTTATTTTCTACACAATGTAAAGAATACTCACCTATTTTGCTTTATTTTTTGAGTGCAGCATGACAAGCACAATAATTCCAAACTTTCAATAACACTCTCAATCATAAAATGGCTTGTGTCATTATTTCAGGCAGTTACTGAAAATGTTCATAAAATTTCAAAATCAACAAGAAGGAAAGGAGTCATTGTTAACCAATAATTCCCCTTCGGAGACATAAATATCTTTATTATGTTGCAGGAAGACCTCATACCACGGCTACGACCTCTAAAGTACGAATACCCTTTTAATGATGATCGGTTGTCGCGTGGGCATTGACTTAGCCTCCAGCACCATTTCTGCTCTCTTTTTCTAGAGTAGTTAAAGAGTCTGGTGCTGTCGAAGGCTAGACAGCTGGTCACCTGCTTCTGTATGGTGTCCGCACATTAAGTCCATTTAGTCAGTAAGCTGCTGCTGCATCTGCCAGGTAAACATTCCATTTGCATTGTAGCTTATCACGATCAATAGCAGCAAATCAATCAGCAAATAACCCAGTAAAGTATTTAACATTAACTTCATATTTAAAGGAGTCTTTGTTATGTGAGTAATTGTCATTCAAATAGTATTTATAGTAAAAATAAGCTGAATGCATTGGAGAACCTTACTGACAGTCAACATGTTTAAAAAAATGACTGCTAATCCTAGAAAATAAGCTGATCCAATTACAGATAACTTGTAACAAATGTGTTCATACGTTTCCAAACCTCTACTGGGTTACAGACATTTAGGTTTAAAACCCACTTAGCATAAGGAATACAAAGGTGTATAAAAGTGTATATGTCTGTTGCAACTGAAATGTGGCAACATGGGAGAATGTAACTGCAAAACACAAGGTTTTTCATTTAGTCATTTTAATGCACAAGCTCTTTTACATTACCTGGTGTAAAAAAAAAATATTGTTCTTAACGTGCAGTGCTTAAAGGGACAGTCCATACAATACTGATATTCTGGCTATGGATAGATGCTGGTAGATTAAATCACCCATCCACTTCTCATACATTTCTAGAACTTCAGTCTCAGAACCACATAACGTTGCTTTTCTCTCCCCGGCATCAAGGCCCAGTTGAAGTAACAGAAATAGATATTTGGTCAGACTGACACTTTATAAATTTACCTCCCCTTTCCTGTTATGGCAGTTCAATAGGTATAAGAGTTAGACAACACTGCCCAGCGCACAACATAATCTGGTACATACAGACCTGGTCAGACGCAACCCCTCTCTTCCTCAGCATAATAGGTCTGCATGAGGATGCTTGTGATGAGGGATATGGCCAATACCAATCTACATCAGCATAAAGCACTGGAGTAGGAGACCATTCTAACTGACAGAAAATGGTATTTAAAGACATTTAGAAGAAAAAAAATCAGTTTAAAATCATAAAATATGGTGTTACAGGAATTTAAAGTGAAGAAGATATTAGACTTAAACTGCCCCTTTTCTTTAATATTCCTTATTATGGAAAGAAGGGGGTCTTAATCCTCTTGTTGTTTTCTTCCAAATAAAAAAAATTAAACAAATCTAGCAGGGAGAGTGAGATCCACTTGTAATGGTCAAAGCAATATAATGGAGCTGGAAAGTCAAAGACATAGATATTCCTTAGAGAAACAGGTACCTGCTGGGGAATTTAAGCCACTGGCATTGACATAAACTAAATCTCAGCTTTATCTGAACTGTCCCTTTAAAGTAAATTTCTACTGAGATAAATACGGAGAGTGCCGTTGCTGCCCTCTTTCTATCTAAAAATACTTGCTGACTAGCTGTCTCTTACCTAGTTTGGGCCATTGACCTAGATCAAGCATGAAACTAGTAATGCTAGCAGGAAGTCAGGACTATTTATCTGCATACTTGTTCCTGGGCAGTTTCTGGGAAAGTATTGGATCAACACAACAGAACAGCAATTATCAGTGCAGTTCTGATGTCCTTTAAAAAGCTTTCTAACGCCTTATTCCAAACAATACTTTTCTTTTTGTTTTGGGTTGAGTGTGAAACCTCTTTTTGGTTGCTGCCTGTGACCACCATGGAGAAGATTTCGCCTTACTTCTTGTTTTGGTAACATAGGGTCAGAAAGACGGGAAGTGATGGGAACACTCTGCATTTGGCACAGAAACAGCAACAATGTGATAGTGCAGCGAGAAAAGGTTAAGACTTCTATTAATTTGGCCTAGAGTTGGGTATTAAAGTGGAGCTTAATTCACCTCTCCTTCACTAGTACCAGCATCTTATCCATGGCTTCTACTTGGTTTTTGGGTCTTCAGCCATCTTGTTTGGCCAGCAGGGAATGAATGAACTCTCACAGATGCGCACAGCGGTTCTTTTTATACCAGCACAGAGGTGTGCTGAGAATGTACACCTGCTAAAGAAGTTTACAAACAGGCAGGTAAATGTATTTTATTGCAGAAGGAGCCTGCGATGTCCCTTTTGCAATAAAGTGCCTGCCTGCTTGCAATTTCCTTTCTTAACGTTTAGTTCCATTTTAAGTAGAACAATAATGTTCTAATTAATCCATAGTTCCTTAAAAACAAATCTGTGTTCACAGTAGCCAGATAATTCTGGGTGCTCCTTAATAAAAAACGGAAGTTCTCAGCACTGATATCCGAGAAAGGTATAAGACGCAGCAAATTAAGATATTAATATCCAGTTGTGATTTTAATTATGCATTTGCTCTTAGCAATGGGATCCAAGAGGTTGAACATCACTGCACTGTCCAACATATACCTACATATCAATGTCTAGGAATACCTTGCTTCTATTTCTTCCTAAAAAAACCTCTAAAATCTGATTGATATCTAATTACTGTAACTACTGCAGGTTTTTAATCATGTTTACTTCTTTCTTAATTGATTACAAATACAGTTTTGATCTCATCTTAGTATAATTTCTCCCAAGCAGTCTGCCTCTTCCTCTGTAACTGTGTGGTCATTTTGCTGCAATTAATTTGCATAATTATATGTTGATTTTCATTACTTGCTGAAGCTTCTATTACTCATTATTTAGTAATCATATTAACAGTAGCAATAATAGTAATATAAAAATATTTTATGGATTAAGATATTTGAAGATTTAATCATACATTAATGACAACAGTAAAATAGGCCAGCATGAAAAATGATTAATGATTGAATGCTTTATTGAAAGATCTTTTTTTAATAATTTATTTTAAAAGAGAATGCAAAATTAGCATCCAATCAAAAAGCATCTATTTTTGCTAAGAAGATTCTAATCTGATTGACTAAAATCAATTCATGTGCTTCGTGACTTCATGTACGATATGCCTCAGAGTCAAAGCAGAACTGTGTAAAGCTGGCCGTACACATTATGACCTCATTATGCAATCTCCATCAAATCTACCAATAATTATAAAGTGCAAGGGCTTACCTGGCTTAATATGAATTGAATGAGTTTTTTTGATAGGCCATCACATTACACAGTTTGGATAAACCTGAAGATTGCACAGAGATTTTACAATCACGTTGTAAAGTGTATGACTAACTTTACTCACCTTCAGTATAATTTCTCCACTGCATGTTTGATAACAAAGGAATAATGGAATATTTCAAACAAGTCTGCTGGATGTTTCCAACTAGAGACACACTTTAGCTCTGCCTGAGCCTGGTGCATTAATGGCATCACTATGGTGAAGTGCAATGATGTCAACAATGTGTCTTACTTTTGCTTATCAGTAGCTTTTATATATTGTTCTTGAGCTCTGGGTAATTACTTCCTATCTTAGGCAGTGTCCCTTATGGGCAGCTTCATTCTGCTTCTATAGAACAGGTGTAAACCGCACAGGGATGCAGAATCTGCACGGTTTCCTTAGGATATTATAGTAGTAGCAATGGCTGCTATTCAGAGGGGTTTGGCTAAGTTGCATTGGGTGAGATTTGATGCTGGAGGTAATCATGCTGCAATTAAACTGTTACATCAGGTGATACACAAAAGGCACCTGTCAAGATTGCTAAATTATTTTTGAACACTTAAGTTCTGTAGCATCCTCATCCTTTTTTACTAAATGGTGAGTCATCAGCCTGGAACTAGCAAGTGAATATAATGTTTCTGAACCCCTGTAGGCTTGTCTCAAGTCAGTGACTCACTATAGAGGAGGATGGAAGCCCTAGGCAAGGAAACCGCTTTGGCCCTTCATCCCTATAACTGACATTGATATGGATTGCAATAGGCACAGAGGGGGCATCCCAGTTGGATTGTCTGTATTGACATAGCCCATCTTATCAGGCACCAATTACCTACAAGTGCATCCTCCCTCGTGAAGTGACAGGCAGGTGCACAGTTTTGATCAATGAAGATTGTAGCTGACCCTCCTGGACATCCACTGATTCCTGTGTTCCTGCCTAGATTGCCTAGGATACCTTGTGAATAATCCAGACCTTAATATCTAAGTAGTAAAATCACAAAACACCAATCAGGAACACGCACCTTAGAAAACAAGTCAAGGATGGCAGCGCCTATATCTCTATCCTTTCTAGTTACGTATAATGTCGGAACAGTCCAAAATGAGCTTGGGAAGGTTTCTAGAGACATGAAAGTCTTTCCAGATCCACCTCAAGGGCATAATTGGGACCGTCTGCTCAGACCTCACCTATTCTTATGCCTGCAGTATCAGTTACACCTCTTCATGTTATATAGTAATTCAGTAAAAGCTCATGCTCTGTTTTTGAACAATTATTTGGCAATCCTAAAACCCCTGTTTATAAACTGGCATTACAGATCACCAAGAAGACTGCCATATGAAATGCCAATCTTTTTTCAGTCACAATAGTTTAAATAGGAAAATGTCATTTCTGTAAAATGAATTCCTTCTTTTTGCAGCTGGTCATCATTGCATACAATTTCCAGAAATGGAAAGGTTAAGGGAGGTATTATAATCAGGAGAGTTCTTTTAAAGATAAAAAAAGCTGGAACAAGCAACAAAATGCATGTTAAAACAGTGATTAGCCAGGCCAGCTAATGAATGCACTCTAATACTTTCGCAGTTAATCAGATGGAGATGTTATTGGTACATACCGTGTCTGCATTTCAATAAAGGGAACAAATACAGTTTTAATGCAAATAAATCACCCTACCTACATAACTGCATTAGAAATGTGCCAGCGAATGAATTTATTTTCTCGGGAAAGGATTAGGACATAGTAACATGAATGTTAGGCACCATTGCAAGTCTGAGTGTGTATTGTGAGAAGAGAATGAAGGAATTCCAGAGTGAAGATGCAAGTTACAGATGGCTTAGCATTTATTATCTACATTATTTTCTAAGATAAGGGATGCAGTGATCTGCAGTTTTCTGACCTTGGAGTCCTGTTTCAATGTGGCTTGCTTCCTCATTTACAGCTCCTGTGCGTTTCAATTTCCAACAAATAGGCTATCCTGTGATGGTGATTTCACATTAGGTGTTTACAGCAATCAATTTGACAAGGAATAAAAAGAAAAGCCAAATTAAGGCACTCAAAATCCTTTTTTAACTTCTGGTAGGTGATCTATAGTGAATATTGATGTTGCTTTAACCACTTCAAGACCAGGTGTTTAGACCCCCTTCCTGGCCAGGCCATTTTTCTGTGTTAAGCGCTGCGGTACTTTGACTGACGTTTATTCCGTCATGCAACGCTGTACTGAAATGAATTTTATACCATTTTTTGGGGACAGATAGAGCTTTCTTTTGGTGGTATTTAATCACCACTGCGGTTTTTATTTTTTACTATAATTAGGAAAAATTACAGAACATTTTGAAACAAAAACGTTTTTTTTTTACATTATGTTAGGAAACATTTATTATTAACCAGTTTTTTGGTAAAATATAAACGATCGGGTCACGTCAGGTAAATAGACACCAAACATGTCAAGCTTTAAAGGCAATTTCCCGCTCGTGCGCGTCGAGCGGCGCACGCGAGGGGGTGTGTCTGAGCGGACGTCTAAAGACGCCCGCTCAGATCAACAGAGCTCTGGGCCGGCCGTTTTTCTACTACGGCCGGCCCGGAGGCAGATCCACAGGGTCTGAGCATATTTTGTTTTGGACCTAATGGCCACCAACTGAGTATTCCATGTATTGGTGATTATTTTCATATGATACTGTGAACCATAAATAAAAAAAAATTCACAGGGTTATATGAAAACAATCACCAATACATAGAAAACTTGGTAGGTGGTCATTAGGTCCAAAACAAAATTTGCTCAGGCTCTGCATTTAAAGTGTATGTATAGGCAAAACCTTTTCTTATTTTTGAATAGAGCAGGCAAGTGTTAAAACTACTGTCAGGTTGTTGTTTTTTTTTGCTACCATTAGGGAAATTGACCTTCACTTTCTGTCCCAGAGGAACAACAAGAAGTAATAGAAAATCTTGCAAAGCCAGAGGAATTCTCCTATTAGACTGTTGTCACCAAAACCAGTGTGCCTATTGGAAGATTTTCCCTCACCTCCTGGTCTGGGAACAACTCTAAAATGCAAAATTTCTTCTCACTTACCTTCTGGGGATAATGGTTAGCAGTACAAATAGAGGGATGGCTATCCCCAATGGGTACACAGACACCACTAAGAACTTGACCAGGGCCGGTGCTAGGATTTGTGCCCACACAGGCAAAGTTGCATTTTTGCGCCAACCCCGCCCCGTCCCCCCTCCCAACCCACTCCCCGACCCTGTAGTGCTGGGCCTGCTCCCTATCAGCATGTTTTTTTTTCTTCACTTACCTTCGGTGCGGGAGAGCAGCGGCGAGTCAGCGCTGGGCCGGTGGAAGGAGCTCCAGGTGGGGTCCTAATTTAGCTGTCCGGCGACTGCCAGAGGTGCCGCGCGTGTCGGGATCCTCTGGCATTGTCAAAACGCCCTTTTTTTCCACCCTCACCCTGCAGTGCCCTCAGGCGGCCACTTGCCTTGCCTTGTGGTAGCGCCGGACCTGAACTTGACAGTGGGTCCAACCTTTCTGCACTCTTTGTCAAGAAGCGCGTCGAAGAGCTCCTGATGGTAGTGTTGCGCAAGCATCTGTGCATGTGCATATGCATGGTTTGAGCCATGGAGTCAGGCCTGAGTTTGTGTCTCTGCATAGATGAGCATGTGCCTATCTGCACGTGTGCACATGCTCTATAGATTCTGGTGCCAGACGGGCTATTTAAACGATGTCTCCCTGGTGCTCAGTGCTGGATGATCATCAGCTTTCTGCAATCAAGACTCCAGCATATTGTTCCTGTGTACCTCTTTGTTGATCCGGCTATCCTGATGCTTCTGCTGTTCTCCTGCACCCTGGCTTCGTATTGTTCCTGATACTTCTTCTGCCTGCTGTGTCTGTACCATGCTGTCCTCCTGGTTTTGACCGCGGCCTGCCCTCCACTACGAATTACGAATTTGTCTGCTGCCTGGTACTGACTTGCCAATGGAGTCCTGCTTGGCCTGCTCCTGATCTTGCTGCCACCTGACCTGTATTCCAGACATGCATCCCCTGCATTGTCTGCTGTACTACATTAGTGATTCAGGTCTGCAATTTTGTCCCCAGTGTTAAGGCACTTGTGCTCCTCTGTGCCCTGAGTTCCCTGTTCCATTACGAGGGGTCTCGGGACCGGAGTTGCAAGAGAGGCCTCCCCCGTCACTTCAAGCTCTGAAAAGGTACATGACACTCTTTCTAAAAATAGAAAAAAGTGCTGCCTAGAGATACACTTTAATTGTATTATTGTAATATTGCATGGTTAGGCAGTTAAATTGTTGTGATTAATATGCTTGTCCTACGTTTCCCCTTAATGAATGTAGAACATGTTGCAGTACCTGGACTACCCAAAGGGAATTTTTCTCATTTTCATTGCTTTCTTTTGTAGCTAAAGACAAATCCAATTTTGTGTACATTCCATGTCCTGTGTATATAATGAAAGGCTTAAAGTCCATTTCCACCTTTGTAAGTAGTTAACATTTATTGTGGTAATGTAGAAGTGCAGGGATGATGTATATGTGTGTACATTTTCATGACTCACATTGTAGGCTTTCTTTATTTTTAATGAAGTTTTCATTAGGCCTGAAGCCTACAAGCATACAGCCTGAAGCCTGGGGTTATTTTTTTTACTCTTACTAGCCCTGTAGCTGACACGCCCCCTCCCTTTGCATAGACAGTGATGGCATTTGTCTTAGGGAAGTGTCTGGTGCCCTAGACAAGCACTGTCAATTATATATAATTAAATAGTCATCTCCTTACTTGAAAGGTAGTCGGACAACAGTGGGGGAGAGGGGCCAGCTCTCAAACTATGTTATTATTTAAGCAATGAGGGAAGCTAGAAAGATGGGACAAAGTGCTACATGCAAAAATGTTACATACAAATGTGTAGTAATACTTATTTTTTAACGTAAAATCTACACCAAAACATTACTGTTACATAATCCCTGAGCTTTTCACCATCTTGTTCTTGTTGATACATTTTTGTGAGGTACGACAGAAAGATTATGTTAGAAGGATTATCATGCTCTCTAATGGACCAACAATGATGTAAGACGACAAAAAGGAAAGTTTATCAGATGAAACGGTTTCAGATGAACTATAACATATTCATCAATTATTTCTACCTTTATAAACCTTGAGGTTTAGTTAAATGGTGATAAATATACTCATAGATCCTTGTAATTCACTAGTGGAAGTTACATTAGGGCAATGAGGCATATATAGTAGACAAATTGATGTTAACCGCTCAACAAATGAGTCTTCACATTCAGATTTTTTGTTCTTTACTATATTTGATTTTCCTTTGTCTTAACTAAAAGAAGTCTGTTCCAGCAATTCCTTTCTTTGAGGCATCTGAGCTCTCCTCTTCAATCTTCATGTAAAATACCAATGTATTTAATATACAGAATGTATTGGTGCATTTTATTGCTGGCTAGATGGTAAAACTTTTTTTCCTAAATTAATATGACCCAAAGGACATTCTTTGTTCCATATCATTCTGGGTGCTGCAAATATAGCTCTGAAATTGCTTAAAATGAAAATGATTTGCTATGGCCACATTTTTAGACACTGAGATATAGAAATACTGTCATAAGTTATTTGAAAATATTAATTCTTGAGATTATATTTAGCTTCACAAGATAATGTATTTCCAGATTAGCATAAATCTAAACTGTCCACCAAACTGCATAAACAAACAATACTGGTGAAGTGCAGATACCCTGCTGTGCCTGTAGATTCCTATGCTCCTGGATCCTTGGCAAGGGTAGTATATTATCCTTACCACCCCTCCTTCATGGTCATGCAGATGTCAAATGACAGAGCTCCTGTGACCAGGGTTGCGACCTGTCCTGTGTAATATAGTATCATACCGGATTTCAGACTAAAAAGTTGTGTCCGGTATTGGTTTCAATATTAAATGCAGTTTGTCCCATATTTTCATGCAGCATGAACACTGCCCCCTAAAATCCTTGGTTGCTGGGCTGCCTAGTGTCCTAGCAACCAAAGACACTGGGTGGCAGGAGCTGGCTGCCTCCCAGCCACCAAGGGAAGTTAAGTGTCTGATATTAATGCATCAGCAGCAGTGCCAGAGGCATTCCCCTTGTGACTCTAATGTGAAAGAGGCTTCTGATATGAAGGGTAGGATTATGGTGTGAAGTGGAGAGGCTTATGTGAAGGGAATCAAGATGTGAAGGCGGAGTCTGATGTGAAGGGGAGACTCTAATGTATGGGGAGGACTCTGATGTGAAGCAGGGGCTCTTATACAAAGGGGGCTCTGATGTGAAAGGAGGGACTCTGTTGTGACTGTTGTTACCCTAAGCTCAGTATACCGTGAGCTACAGCTCGCAGTATACTGAGACGCCGCAGCCGGAGCGTATCCCGACTTAGACGACGGGATCCGCCCAGCTGCGTGAGTGACAGCTGGCTCTGCCTATCTAGAGGCAGAGCCAGCTGTACCCGCCCCCTCCCCCATCCGTTCCGCCAGTCAGCGCTGGCAGATCGGAGCGGGGAGAGGGGAATCCAGCCCCTCCCCCTGTCATGGCAGAGAGCCATGACAGGATCGAGAGGTGAGCGAACCCGGTATGTGTTCGCTCACCTCCCGATCTACTGAGCTGACCTGTGACAGTCTCATTGTCACAGGTCGGCTAGAACTATGAGGTGAGTGAAAAGCACTCACCTCATTGTTCTCCTTTAATTCCTGAGTTTAGTGTCACTCTCACTAAAGTTTTACTGACTATTTTTATTTGCCTATTACTAAGGGCATATGGCGTTTCTAAATAAAATAATGAAGAGACGGCAGAGGATTAAAAAAAAGCCCTTGGATGGACTGTCAGCAGCAACTGCTTGATGAACTTTATTCACCCCAAGCTTAAAGTTAGAATAAGAAAATAAATAAATAAATGGGGGAGAAAGACCCCATTTAATAGAACAAAAGTAGCTTAGGTGTTGACAATTGATGAGCTAGCTATCAATCACTTCTTGTACACAGATAGAAAGGTTTGAGTTACGGGGTGACATCGCTCTTCCCCTATCCTCCACAATCTCCTGTCTGAAAATTAGCCTGTCACATGCCTTCCTAAATAAAAAAAAATAAGCTTTTGTGCTGATTCACATTGCCCGGGAATATTACATTGCTTAAAAAAAGTCCTTTACAAAATGTTTGCAGCCAGCAACAATTAGAAAATATGTCCTGTGAAAATACACAAGACAGCTACTTAGCAGTCAAATGCATCTGAACTCAGGGACAGGCTGTAAAAATATGCAACCAGCAAAATAAAAAAAAAATGCCCTTTTAAAAACACACATGCAGCCTTGTATGACTGTAAACAGAGCATGCGGAGAGGCTATAAAGAAGCTTTTGGACACACTTAAGAATTAAGATGTAAAAATCCTTCCCTCCCCCACCCCCAAAGTCCCCATGATACACATCTTTTTAGTATCTAAAGGACATTCAAGTTTATTTAAAGAATATTCAGTGAAGGTTTTACATCCCACACAACAGTGCCCACCTACAAAACCTAAACTAATCTGTCCCTATGCGCTTTATCAGTTGCACTCTCTATGTGTTCCCTATCCCAGCTAAGCACATTTTCGATATAGCTGCTGGGAACCTTGCCTTTTTAAAGTGAGGTGCTAGCACATAAGAAAGCCCCCACTATTGGCCATATTAATCCACCTGACTATAGTTTAAAGGCCAGAAGTGAATTGGTAGCTGGTTGTTTTGGTAGCGAATGGCCAAAATAGTTTGCCCAGTCTGCGGACAGGTGAGCTTCACTGCAAAGGCATACTCAACCTCAACCCAAAACTCATCCCTATTAATCAGCATTGGGACTATGTTATCTAATGGACTTAATGTGACATCTGAATTTTATGAATGATGTATAGCATTTTCATAATGAAAAAGTAGCAAAGTGCACATTGTCATCACAGTAGGCAGCAGGTTCAATTTCAGATTACATTGGGAATGTTCAAATATTGATAGGAACTAATAAAGAACACAGTAAGGCTCCAATGCTTTTGACTACAGCTGTATTGATCTAGCAGGTCAACGCGTAAACACATCAAACTGCTGATTTGCTTGTATCTTCACTGTATGTTTGCAAAACCTTAAAGAGATAAAGTAATTTGTATGAAAACACTGTCAAAACCATTACGAAAATCTTCTAACATCATAATATTGACAAATGCCCTTCAAGTCCTTATCTGTGCAGATGTTCTGAAGAGTACAGCCAGTCAGTAGAGATTGCTACGGTGCCGTTAGTATAACATTCAAACATGTATGGTATGAATACTGAAAATGAAGGTTCTTGTTGACATTGCATTAATGTTATAATGATTATTTTACATTTCTACTAGTTCATGTACCACCTCACTGCGTATATTTACATGGATAATTGTGGCCTACCTATGCTCTTTGTGGCCACTAGAGTTGACCCAACATTTTAGAAGACATTAGATTTGGACTGAATTTCACAGATTCGGGTGGCCATATTTAAATTAAAATGTCAATGTTTTTTTTTATCAGTTTCATTTTCCAATAGGTTTTTGTGAGAAAGGGACCAAA
The DNA here is from genome assembly GCF_000935625.1 of Nanorana parkeri. NCBI lineage: Eukaryota > Metazoa > Chordata > Amphibia > Anura > Dicroglossidae > Nanorana > Nanorana parkeri. The sequence goes on from NW_017307373.1 coordinate 446,620, forward strand.
TACTTCTTTAACCCTTTTATACTTACATCTATAGTGGCACAGCCCTGTAAACTGACTCCTGGGTACTATTGCAGCTGGTAGTTAGTTTACATTCATTCAGCCAACTGTCAGCTTTCATGTTCAGGAGTCTTGCCGCATTACACTCTCCTGCGCCATGTATCCTGGGATCAGTAGGTGTCAACAGGGAGAGCAGAGGATGATCAACAAACATCCAGGACAATAGGGATCCAATAGTTCCCTAATGTTTCCTTATAGAGAATCTGTCACCTCCACTGTGCTATCCCATAGGTGGCTTGTTAGCCCCCAATGTGATAGCAATTAAGCTAAGTGTAAAAAAAAATTAAAGTTAAATAAAATCAATTTAAAAAAAAATAAAGCCCTCCACCCCTACCTACATGCACACATGGCTGCAAACACATGCATGGGATGTGCCTACATATGTAAACAACAATTGAATTTTGGAGGGCAATAAGCAATTTTTAGGCCTAAAGGCACTTATTGCCTTATATCTGCTACTTGGGTGGGCACCTTTAGCTTAGCATGCCTGGTAGAATATTCCAAGGAAGTGGCTCAGGTAGTGTCCTTATCATTTTATCAACCGGGGCTGCCAGGAGCTTCCCACACCATTCCGCATAATTTTGCATCATATGGCAGCCTGTAATGCACACTTCGTTGGAGCCTGGTTTGGATTTTCATTGACTTCAGATGGACTAACCAGTTCAGAAATTCAGAATTTTGGAAGTTTGCAAATATTTTAACATTTTTTGCTGAACCAGAACTAATCTAACTGTTCAGAAATGTGCTTTTTTCTTTTGGCAACAAATCTTTACATATAATCATATTCCTTGAGTCATTGGTAGATACTGTAGCAGATATTCTGAGTTAAAAATGCATAATTTGTACTCTGTAGCTGTTTTATACTGCTTAAAGAGAACTAGGCCTCTTATATGTTAATTGCAGATCAACCAGTAAGCACCAAAACATTGGTGCTTCATTGCCTAGGTTTCCTATGCCACGTTCATAAAGTTTAAAGTGACACTAAACTGAGGAGGTAAACCTTAAAAAATATACTCAAGTATCTTAACTATTAACAGCTTAAATGTAGCTTATTTGTGTATCACTCGGCTGTAGATCCTCAAATCATCTCTGAATTGGTGCTGACACTGTCCTTCATTCTGGAGGGTGGCTAATTTTGTTTCCCAATACAATACACAATATCTGTGTGTATTGTAAAGTAGCCACTGCTCCAAGCTTGTTTCAATGATGAACTACAATCTCAGGTTTGGTTTACTAGTTTGTATTAAATGTATAGTCTATCACAGGACTGCTTGGAGTAGTGGCTACTTTACAACACACACAGGGACCATGGGGACAAAAGTAGCCAACCTCCAGAAGGAAGAACAATTGCAGCATGAATTTAGAGATGATTTGAGGATCTACAGCTGATTAATACACAAAAAGCTTAATTTGTGTTAATAGTTAAGGTATTTGAATGCATTTTTAAAATGTAATCCCTAAGTTTAGTTTTTTTTAACTTTAACCCTAGTTAAGTTCCCAAAAACATTTTCTAAATTATTCCAATGTAACATTTTGAAGAAAGTATAGCCCAATACACCATTTTATTTAAACTTGTGCCTAAGTGCTACAAGGAGAGGATAGATGGGCCACTTTCAGTCAAAAATAAATTTAGGTTGACATGCTTGTTGGAAGAAAACCCACCATAGAAGAAATATGAGGGCTCCCATTGCCAACCTTCTTTTAAAAATGCTAGTTATCTGGTTGTTTAGACATCTCATTGGCCTCTGTACTTTTTAATTCAGTGACCTGGAAGAAGTATCCAGGTCAAACGAGTCAGTTCATTTTGCAGGCATTTATTCACATACATATTCTAGGCCAGGTCACCAAAATATTGAAGCAAGAAGGTATGCCTCACAGTCAGGCAAATAGCATTTTTAAGAAGAAGAGGTCACCAATGGCAATCTCCATGCTTGCTATGACAAGTGTTCTTAAAAAGCAGATCTCGGGTAAGGATACCTTCATTGACTTTGCATTCCACCTTTTACATTTTGTTATGTTTTCCTTTTGGCTTCAAATCCTTTTTTTGTGTTTATTTTTAAAATATAACTTTAAACCAAAGACATTCTATACACGCGTGCTTTGTTTCCAATGTTATTCTAATACCATATTTTTCCTAGCATCGTCTACCTTCATTTCTCCTCTTGTTCCTTTCTTTTGACCAGTTCTTTCCTCATTCCCTACTGACCTTCTTGAATGACCTGCTCAACCTCTCAATTTTCCTCTTCTATTTTCTCTCCTACATTCTAAAAAAGGAAAAAGAAAACTGTCTTTGTTGACTGTGGAAAGATAAATTATATAATGTACAATAAGTTGCAATGTGTCCAATAATAATAATAATATAACAAAATATTTTCTGAATGTATGCTAGTAATCCACAAAATACAACCCACGCTACCCATTTGCAACATAAAATAGATATTGATGCCACTATTATATTAAAACAAATATATTCATTTCTGTGTAGCATTTTACACTGGCATAAAATAGCTGTTTTTTTTATATTTTTTTTTATCATCCTACAACCAAAGTATGTTATCAACATATTAAATAGGTTGATAAGACAAAACACACTATTTATTTACAAAGAAGGGAAATTTATTTCACAATTTTATTAATTTAGTGATGATTTACATGTGCAGGATTAAAGCAGCACCTGTTCCAAAGCCTAAAAGGCCTTGATACTAATGAGCCAACAGAGAAAGACACAATTATTAATATGAGCACCACTTCTTAATTATTAACTGCCAGCGCAATTTTTCTTATATTGGCAGTACCTGAAGTTTAGTGTGGAATAATTCCAGGATGCGTAAAGCGGAATGTATACTGGGAAAAAAAACAATTGCACATGATTCAAAAAATTGGTTTTATCAATATTTTTTTAAAAACAATAATGGTTTATCAACTACACTCATAATAAAATTAATATAAAGAAAGCAAAAGAAAAAAAAATAGTCCATTTATTATTTGTTGTTGCTGTTTTGGCTATGATTTTACAAAAAAAACCCACAAAAATGTTATTTTCTGAAAAAGTACACAATTATTATAATGTCAGAGATAAAATAAAATAAGATTTGCTAACAAAAAAAGATGATTTAAATGACATAGGAATGAAAATGATTGTATTGTTTGAGAAAAGTCCCATGTGAGTTTCTGAAAGTGGCTTTCAGTCTCTGCTGTATGGGAGATCTTAAATGTACTGTAAATGGTATAAAACCAGTTATATCTTATGAAACGTCCTTTGAGCATATTGTAATTGTTTTACTCTACTTGTCCCTAGAGTCAGCAGCCTAATTAAATGCAAATCAATGCAAATTATGCACAACCTTTAATGCATACCAAAGAGGAGCATTTAAAACAAGGGTGCTGTTTTTTTTTGTTACTGACCACTCATGACATTAGTCTGATACAATTTCTGCTTTATATTAAACTGCAAAAGTTCAACACCTTTCCAGTAAGTACCTCCAGACAGGCCGACGCGCGACAATTACTAAGGACTGTTTTAATCATGGTAATTCTAGCGTGAAATCTTAGAAAAGCTAAACTGCGTCAATGAGATATGCATGATGGCACTGCTAATAGAAAATGGCGATGCATCAGAAATCAATGCTGTAATAATTACACTGCTGCTTAAAAGTGCTGGCTGTCATTCTGCATGCATTAGCTAATGTATTCATAGGTTCATGATAGGTAAGCAAGGAGAAAGTGCCACTCTTGGGGTTTAGTGTTAAGACAGGCATGTCAAATTGGTGTTTATTTGTAGATGTACGTGGCTCTCTTACTCCTTCATTTAATATTTTACCTAAAACAAATCTGACATCTATATAGTTTAAAAAGTCAAATTAATGCAGCTCTGTAATTATTAATTCAATATATTTAAATATATTTTTTAAATGCAATCAGTGTCCGCATCTAAATGTGGCCTGGTATCAGCCTCTTGCATTCATCTATACAGCAGTGCTGGAATGCCAGAGAAAAAAGCAGAACAAGCGTTAGTTAGTGCCTGTGCTTATAGGAAGAGAACGCTGAGTGACATAGAGACGAGCTCATCACTGTGCTTTGTTTACTTTTACTGTCCAGTAACAGGCTGAAGTGGTTACAGGACAACTTGAGCTCAGAGGAAGTAGGTTAAACGAGTATCAGACTGAGGCCATCTAGTAACAGAAAAAAGTATTGCAGGGGAAATCTCTGAACTGAAGGTGAATATTGCAGCAAAAGCAGGTTTTTGTAATTTTACCTTTTAATAGTTTATTCACTTTTATTTTGTTATTTTTGGCTGGGTACATTTTTAAAAACCTAAGAGCATTATTAGGCAGAAAACTACACTCTGTATAGCATTGTCATTTATTTTCACTTTCTTGCTAGGGACACAACATTACTGACTTTTTGTCTAAACTTGCTTACCCTCTGTCCTAATAAAAAAAAAAGCTTTAGTAGATATTAAAATGTATCTTAACCCAAGAACTAAAATGATATTCAGCATATTTCCACTTACCACTTAGATGTGGTGGCTGCATTATTTTCTATTTTAATTTATGTTTTTTCTTTTATCCTGCTAGTGACACACTTCCTGTCCAAGAATGACAATGTTCACTCACTGTACTGTATCTATTGTGACCCTAGCACAGGAAGTGTGTCAGGACTAAAGAACACCTCTCCATATTTACACTGGCATAACAATAGCCATAGCAGCCCACGTGGCTACTATGGGTCCTGGGGTAAGTGGGGGCCCCATTAGGGGGTTGATTAGAAAACCAAAACTGTGAATGCACCAATATAGAAGTCAGAGCACAGGATCCTCTAGTTGCAGATTCACTTCTGTGCAGTAAAATAATTTCCTTATCTATCTTAGATAATAGAATGTAATACTATAATAGAATAGGGGTGTAGATGTATTGCCTTCTGAACTTCTGCTACAAGTGCATTTTTCTGGAATATATAAACATTGTTAATTGAAAAAAGTTTAATACCAGAAAATACATGTCTAAAGATTCACAGAGCACTATGGGTTAGCTAAAGAGATGGCACAACAACAAAAAGAAGAACACATCTAAAAAGTAGTAGAGTGCTTCACCTGGTAGCTGTATAAAATATTAGGTAATGGTTAAATGCTATAGTTTATTTTCATCTGACTGAATGAAAAAAAACACACAATTTTTAACGGTTTGATTGTTTAGTCCTGACCATAATAAATAAAGATATGTATAAAAACTACAATGCTTTAACCTGTAAGAGCACCCCTATTGTAGTGGACACAAACAGGTGGGCAGGGCTTAGCTCAGAAATCAGAGAAGAGATGTACCGATTTAACTTTGCAGTGCAGCTTATTGCCTGTTGTTACTAAAGTGGGAAACTGAGACAAAGAAAATCACATTAACCGTCATTAGGTGGACGTTTCTGCATAAAGGAAGCTTATGCCATCTTTGGTTCTTAAAAATATTGCATATTCACTAATCAATTATGTTATTTAAACGAGTGTTTAAATATGATAACGTTTTTCTTGCACCTTTGTAAGACTTTAAGCTGAACACTAGGCAGATATAAAATCCTTAAATCCTGAATCCTGTGTGTTCCATGATTGTGAGTCCTGTTTGTGTGCGTCCGTGTGCTGTGTTTGCCTCACACCCCCATTGAGTTCCATGGGGTCTGCAAGCACGACAAATGTGGCAAAAAAGCTCATGTAGCAGATTTCGCGACATACTACTCAAATTTTTTGCTTCCACGTTTGTGCTCCTTTTCAGGTGCGCAAACATGGAAGCAAAATGTGCGTCTTCCTGACCACATTTGGGGTGACATTAGAAATGAATGGCAATGTAAGTGCATTGCACGTTTTGCTGCGTTTATGCCAGCACACATCAAATGCACACTAAAGTGTGCACTTTGGCGCGCATTCCCGGAACGAGCAGGTGTGACAGAGAGGAGTAGACCAGAGTGACAGAGATTAAATTATTAGTTTGCTGCTTCTCTTTTCCCTGTCCAGTTACAGGTTGTGTGAGGGAAAAGACCTGCAGCGAGGGGAAATAAAGTGCCCTGCCAGGCCAGGCAGGGTTTTGCTGTGTGGCAGAGCTGTATAACTCTCAGAACTACAAATTCTTTGGCAGGTAACAATGCTCCCAAATATGTATTTCAGCTGGGCATTTGCTTGAAGTTCAGCTGTGTGCTTGAAGTTCAGCTTTAAAAATGTGCATGCTGCAATAATCAAATAAATAAAATTAATTACAAAATATATATTTTTATTGAATTATGTGATCATTGATGTGTGATGTATTTTTTGCTCTTGGGTACTCCATTGCAGAGAGATCCTATACAATTCAGCACTCATTTAATTTGAGTGTGCCCACATTAGAAAGTCCCTTGTGCCACCATATACAGTGATATTTATAGGAGGTTACAATACAAATTACAGTCCAGTAGAATATATATTACTGATTACCCAGCTTTCTTAAATCACTCCTCTAGTCACTTGCACACCTGGGGCCTCTAACGCAGTGTAGTTGTCATTTATGCTATCCGTAGCACTAGATTGATGACAGTCATTCGCTGATGAAGCTGTATACATCATTTCTGTCCGGGCTGCACTGGCCAGATGGACCCTGACCATCCATCCTCTGTCAGGGACACATCTGTTCTAGCTGCTGCTAGGGTACTAACAAGTCATTGGCTTTCCAAAGGGACGACATATGAACAGGATTAGATACAATGTAACAATTCAAGTCCTGAAATAAGGATATAAAAACCTGATGGCAAATCACTCATATTTAAAGATGCCCTTCAAATGCTGCTAAACATGTGCATGTAAAGAAATATTTAACATGGTAGATTGAAAAGGTAATATTTGAAATATCTTTTTTTTGTACCCTACATTGTTTCTATCTTTTTGTAAATCAAATCGGCTATTTTCATTCTTTGTCTATCTAAATGTAGTTGTCAAGTAAATAAAATATTGTTTACCAGCAAATAGCCCCGTGTGCCCCCCATTTTCCTTTTAATATATATGTTGTTGTCTTTTTTTTCTTTTCCCCACCTTCATTTAATTCCATGAGCTTACAACCTAATTTGGCAGCTGTTGTCATTATTATTTTCTGCTATTTTTGCTCTGCTATATTTCCTGGTCTTCTTTATTCCCTTATTTTCTTGGATTCCATGGATTACTGTTTTCTCTTCATGTTCTAAATTTGTCAGCTGTTGCCATCCTTTGTGTATCTCAATCACTTATAAAAAATATTGATTTCCAGTCCTGAGTCTCAGAACAAAACTGTGATTATAGTATACTAGTGCACATCCATGTTTGCTAAGCAGCACAATCCCACGAGGCATTGTTTAAAACCAATAAATAACTGAAATACTCTGCAAATACAAAGAATGCTCCAATTATGGAACCTGTCACATGATATCACCAATTAGTAAACAGGACTCCGATAGGGAGCAACAACAAAAAGGACCTTTGGTTATTGGTTTAATGTCCATTTATTGTTATTGAGTTGTAATTATTTTGAATGTTCAGGCTTTCAAATGTTCATGACACCTGCATGTTAAGCTTATAGGTACAAAGCAAACTTTGATAAGAAACTATTGTGCATTTTCACTAAGGGGTCCATTTTTAAATGTGTTCGCACAAAAGTCACATACATTTCACCCAGGATTCACAAATTTTTCCAACTGAATTCAATTATATTGGGTGAAAGCTGTGTGAATCATGTGTAAAAACATTTTCACATAAATTTCATCCAGGATTCACAAATTTTTCCAACTGAATCCAATTATATTGGATGAAAGCTGTTTGAATCATTTGTAAAAAAAAAATCCAGAAAGTAACATTTCACTTACCTAGCTTTTACATTTTCTACTTTCTTGCAGTTCCGTGTTTTTATGATGCTATTTTATTTATAGATTTATAAATGTTTAGTGGCCATCTGAATATCATGGCATGTGATTAGCATCTCTGCCTATGGGCCACTGTGCTAAACTCAAGTAGCTACTCAGTGGCCACTTTCCAAAAAAGATCAGTAGTGCGGTGGTACATATTCCTTCCTTCCTTCCTTTTCCAAATCTTACAGGTTTTTTTTACATTTTCAATTTTGTTCTTACCTCTTGTTTACTAAGCCTTTTGTTTATAAACAGGGCTATTCAAAAAAGGGTGAACAATCTAGGCCAAAATAGCTGATTTGGAGAAATTTTCCAATTCAGCTCACTTACTACTTTAGCTATGTTGTCCTGGATTATTAACTTCTCCTGCCTTCACCCTTTTGTGAATAACCCTGATGGTTTAATAGCTCAAGATACATTTTCCTCCTTACTCGGTATGTCTTCATCCAGGTATCCATCAGAATTGGGCAGGAAATAACCACTACTGTCTCATCTTACAAACTATTACACTACTAGCAACCTGGACTGTTGACACAAGACAAGATGGGCAGGTGGATCAATATTGTGTACGTTAAAATGTATGTATAAGACGTTTTTTGTTTTAGATAAAGGAAAGGATTAGAATCCCTCTAAAGCTTTTTTGTTGCTGTCTGTGTCACTGCTGGGCAGATTCACTTTCTCTGTTTGTCCTGATACCCACTGTCATCAAGAAAAATGGAAAAGCCAAAATGCTACTGTTATTGTTAACAGAACAGGAACTGAAAAACTTAAAACCAACTTTATTCAGTTCCTGCCATACAACACAGTCCTGGCATTCCACCCCTTAACGCGTTTCACCCAGGAATGGGCCTAATTGTCGAGATACAGGTGGTGAATCAATGAAAATCATCACTGACAGCAAAGGATATTTAAATAAACATACACTATAGCAAACCCCAAAATGCTTAAAATCACAACAGTATAATAAACATTAGCCATCTAGAAACATATGTTTCTAGATGGCTCTAGGGAGCTAACAAAAAAGGTAGAAAAAGAAAAAAAGAGAGAGACAGGAAATGGTGGGGGTGGGGGAAAAGAATTGGGAGGGGAGGGAGATGAAAGGAAAAGGCAGGGATAAAGGGGCTAGAAAAAAAGAAAGGGAGGGGGGAAGGGGGAGGGATAAAGGGGAGGATGCGGGCTGCATATGAGTAGACATTAGACAGTGTCAAAGAATAAGCTTTTTATCCTAGACAAAGTGCTTTGAAGCATAGAGAGCAAGGCTATCAGAGTAGTTCCTTAGAGTTCCCAAATACTTATTTGATCATATGTAAAAAACACTTTTAATCAAAAATATTTATTGTGGCAGCATTCTCTAGATGTGCATATAATTGCCTGGCTCCTTTCTAAGAATCTTCAGGAAAGTTTGAACTGGATGGGTATATCCTCCTCAGTTCAGATAGATATCTATGCCAAAAGCATAAGACTTTAACCTCCTGCCGTCCGCCCGTTAAAAAAAAACGGACGGACTGCAGACTCGCATCAGCGGGTTGCCGTCTCCAGACAGCATTTTTTTCCTGCTCGCGCGCGCCCCCTAGCGTGCGCATGGGCAGGAAAGACCCGCTCGTTTTTACAGCCGTTAACGGCTGTTTCACATACAACCAATCA
>NW_017307373.1:456233-465104 GCF_000935625.1 Nanorana parkeri
AGATCAGCTTCTTCCTCCTTGCTGAACTCCCTCCGTGCTGTGAATGCAAAAGTGATGGGCATTACATCACTTCTGCATTCATATGTCAGTCATCTGGCTGCTATAGCCAGAGAGAAGAAGCTGATGAAGCACATTTCTGCTTCATCAGTTTCTTTTGGGTCCTACAGACCCCTAATGTCTCCATAAAGAGGACCCGTCAGTGTACCTGTGCTATTATATAGGGGGATTGTATCCCCCTATGTAATAGCAATAACAATAAGTGTAAAAAAATATATATATAAATAAAAAAAGTTAAAACAAATAAAAGTCACAAATAAAAAAAAAGTTAAAAAAAAATTTAAGTCCCCCCCTTCGTTTACGCACATATAAATGTAAAAGTGCGTCAGATGCGTCAGCGCGCAAAAACGACAATTGCACTACACATGTTACATATCGCCGCGAACGTCAGAGTGAGAGCAATGGTTTTAGGGCCATCAATCACTGATAACACTAAACTGATGAGCGGTAAAAGCTGTTAAAGCATAGCCTACGGCCAATTTTGGGTAATGTAGTTTTTTGTTTCGCGCGAGTGTACAATTTTAAGGCTTGACATGTTTGGTGTCTTTTTACCCGACGTGACCCCGTCTTTTATATTTTACCAAAAAATTGGGTAATAAAAAATGTTTTAGAATTTAATATAGGGGGAACAGTTTTTATTTTTACAGTTTCTGTAAATTTTACATAGTAAAAAATAAAAAACCCCAGTGGTGATTAAATACCACCAAAAGAAAGCCCTATCTGTCCCCAAAAAAGGGTATAAAATTTATTTCAGTGCAGTGTTGCATGACGGAATAAATGTCAAAGTACCGCAGCGCTGAATACTGAAAAATGGCCTGGATGGGAAGGGTGTTTAACACTGCGGACTTCTAGTGGTTAAAGCTCCTCTTGAAGAATTGAGGCCATGAATAACTTCTGCATGAGCAAATATGCCTTTCTCTACTCCACTCTACTCTACTCTTCTTCTGCAAAGGATCTCCCTAGATGATTGCCAGATAAATCAAAATATGAGGGTTTCTCCTTACATGAGAGAAGGTCTTTCAATGGAAGGAGCATGCTAGTAACATTGGGTTGCAGTTTCGTGGAGGAGACAAAGTGTGAAACCAATTTGTAGGGTTGCTTGTAGAGCCTGTGTCATTGATGAGAGTGCAGGTGTCTTCTTCATTAGAATATGGTTGACACCCACAGAGCTAAAACCTACCTGAATTTTATCCAAACTTAGCCCGGTAACATTTCTGCAAATACTTGGCCATATTTGTAAAGAAACATAAGCTGGAAGTCAGTCATTTTGTATCAGTAGTTCTACTGTTGTGCAGGAGTAACAAGGGGGTACTCATTCACCTAGAGGTAGCGCAGATATCTAATTGCCTCCCTCTTGCAGACCCCCACATTTCTTTTGGGGAACAAGATGAGGGGATAAGGCCATTGTCCCCTCAGCATTGGGTGATGTCATTGCTCACTCTGGCCATTTGTCCACCGCCCACCAACCCAGGAACTCCTGACGCAAAATTTTAGTTCTGGTCTGAATATAAACAAGTGGGCGGAGCGAGTCGTGATGTCACTGGACGTGCTCTGCCCATTTGTTTTCATTCCATACCAGCTCTCTGTCCTCAAATGACATATAAACAATTGGTGGAGCACATTGTGACGTCAAAGGGACTTGCTCTGCCCATTTGTTTACATTCGACTGGGTCTGCAGGCCTCCACAACCACCGTGCCAGGGTTGTGTGGTAGAGATGCTTGTCCTCATCGACATGGGGACAAGTTGCAGTTCCAGGGGTGCCCCCCTGGCAAGGCAACTTCCCAATGTCAAGGGAATGTGGCCTGGTATAGTGCAGGAGGGGGGGCATGCACTTGTCCCACCCTTTCCTGCTCTGCCAGACTGATGCTTGGATAAAGGGTTTGGTATGAAATTTTAGGGGAGACCCCACACTGTGTTTTGTTTTGTTTTGTCACTGAGGTCCCCGTTAAAATTCCTACCAGACATAAAGGGTCTCAGCTGCGTTTGGTTGTTTACTTCAGCTGCCTGCGGAACAATCGTCATTTTCGCATGTAGACACACCCAACGCATGTTTGCGTTTGCATGTGAGTGTAAATGGGGAAGGGGGACTTTAACACACCACACATCACTTCAGCATTCAGAGATCAGAGGGGAGATCAGTAGGTGGAAGTGTGCTGATCTCCCTCAATTCTCAGTACAGAGAATACTCCATTCCGGTTCCAGGCCTGCTGGGTGGACAGCAGAGCCAGGGATAGCTGGCAACGATGGAGGAGGGGGAAGGCCCACACACTCCCACGCAGCATGCAAGCGATTGGACGGCTCTATAGCTTTTATATAAACAGCTATCGCAGGCTTTAAACGGTGCTCATTTCCCATTCCCACGCGGGGGGAGTGGCAGCACGTGGGATCGGGAAACACTGTATATTTACAGTGACCTGCTACTAGGAATTTGCCGTATGGCCGTTTAATTGCAATGGCCCGACATCAAGTAGTTAAACAAGTTTCAATTCATGCACTATTTTTGTTTTCATTATGTTATAAAGTAGAATTGTACCTGCCTATTTATTTATGTAATGTTTTATCAATGTGAATAATTACTTTATTGTCATGAAAACACATAATTCTGAGCAGAGGCGGTTGTCCTAATGCAGCTAACAATAAATGACATAAATCTCACGTTCAATGCCTCTGTTAAGATTATCTTCAGGAAATAACAGATTGTTATTTAAGTGTTTCCTCTCTTCTCAGCAAAAGTGCAACAAAATTCCCAGGCTGACTGGGAGTGAGGCCAAGCCTTAATAAAGTCATGTTATGTGAATACAATAACGCTTTATGTCTAAATAGCCCTGTGTTAATGTTATGCTAATTAGCTTAAATATGGCTGTGGCTTATTGGTATATAATTAGTTCTGTTGAAATGGAATTATATAGGAGAACTAGTGGACGGGGCATGTTTTATCGCCCGTTACTATGTGTCCGCTTATTTAACCCTATCTCTGCTAGATGCCCTGTAAAAATGGAACATTTGAAGCTTTATCTTTGCATCGTTTTACTACTTGAGTTCTACAAAGAATATTTTAGTATTTGCTTTCTGTTTCTAAGGGTTTCTTTAGTAAGGTATGCATGGGATAAACACCATATATACAAAGACAGACTTCTCGGGCACCCACTTAGACCGATTACATCAACATTTTTATAGCAATGTATGTGACCACTTTACTAGTTAGGAGGAGCAGGAATTTTAGCACACATAGGGGGACTGAAATAGAGGATCATTAAGCTGCATTAGAGGATCTACCTGTGGGAATGGTTCCCCTGAATACTCAGAAGTGATCTGTCTCCTCATCTACTGAATCATACAGAGGCTCACATGACCTATGGACCTCGACCTTCTCCTGATGAAGCAGTTAGCACGCCTTGACCTGCTCCTGATGAAGCGCATCTGTCCAAGAAACGAGTAGAGCTTTATCCCTTCAAACACCCAGGCTGAATTTACATTGATACATACTGTATATGTTCTATTGTATTATGTAAGAGGGTGGATGCCTTGCATATAAACATAGAATGTTATTAAGAGGTTAACAGCAGGGCGTTACAAGTTGGGGTCATTTTAAGAGGTGAGATAATGTTTTATGGTAGCTATTTGTAGGGATGTGTTTTGATACTATGTTTTTATGAACTAACTGATATTTATATTTAATAACATATGTTGTAAATTGATCTAATCAGCCTAACTGGGTGCCTTAAAAGTCTGTCTTTGTATAGTATATACGGTGGGTTGGGAAGTGGCACTCCTCATCTCCTCCCCACTTCATACTTAAAATAAAATGGTGTACATGGGAACATAATTTGAAGCTGAACCCAGGTACAGAAAGTTTAATTCTATTTACATTCTATATTTATAACACCACATTGTGGGCACTACATGCCTTTGCAAACACATATATCAGAGTGTAAAACTAGACGTGGCATAATCACTGGGCTGCACAAATCTGTACAGATAGCAGATCTCTGGGTGAGGACCACCAGGTTGCCTGTAGAAAATCAGAGCACATGACCAGTCACCCTGCACTGCAGAGAAAGCAGCAGAGACTGGTCTTTATTACAGGTAGCTTCTGCACGGTGGAAATGTTTATTCAAGGTGGATTACTGCACAGATGTAGAAAAATTTAACAAAAGACACCGAATTTCAAGTAAGCTCAGACTCAACAGTGGGCATGCGGAAAATCTGCAGAGAGACCACTGCTTCCACGCAGAGAGCAAGGATCATTTTCTACAGCATGATGGCAGGGGACAAGCCTTTCTACTCAGTCAGAGGCTTCTTTGTAAAGAAAACAAGAAAACTGTAAGACTTTTTTTTGCACCTGGATTGTATTAGCTGATTCAAACTGAAAATTCAGTTGGGCTTTTATCTCTGAGTCTCCATTCTCACAACTAGGGATGCCCCAATACCGTTTTTTTGGTATAGAGTATAAGTACCGATATATTTTTTTTCGTAACTAAGCATTTAAGTTTTGTTCAGATGTCTGTATGAAGAACTAAGGTAAACACAATTTGTTATGTTCTTAACTATCTTGAGACATACACTTTGCCCTTATAAAGTCACACATTACATCAGATACCCAAGTTCTTGTGAAAACCTTTAATGTTTAATACATTGCATGAGCCTGTTTTAATTAGGTAAGTGAAATATTATTTTAAACTGAACAAGCAGTTTAGTTTGGTCCTAATGTTTAAAACGTAATTCAAGTAACACTGAATTTCCTGTCTCTTACAATAAAATGCTGACTGGTTCTCATTCATAAGCTATATGCAGTATTAAAAAAATTAAAATGTATACCCATATACCCATCCAAAGAGAAACCTCCACCACCTCAACCTTTCTCCTCTTCTCAACTCTGCTACTGACTCCCTCTTTGACAAAATCTCACCCCTTTCCTGCCCTGACCTGGCTACTTCTGTTTTTAACAACTCACTCTCATCCTCCCTAGACACCTTGGCTCCCCTCACAACACGCAGACTTAGACCACGCCTGCTACAACCGTGGCAAACTGAAGTTACCAAACATCAAAAAAGACAAAGCCGCACTCTGTATGTATCAGAAGAAAATGTCATGTTACTCTATAATATGTATAATAATAATATTTAAATACTGTAAATAAAATCTGTTTAGATAGGCTGTAGCTCTACGAGACACAGAAGCATGTATTTATCAATAGACTATGTGAACCCTCTGTATTTATAACTGTAATGCAGAAGGCTACCTATATTGTTAAAATTATGCTGTTCTTTTAGCTTTTTTTTTACTTCCCCAACACTCCTCCAGCACACTGCTTTGTGGTGCTGCTTTAGGAGTTAGAGGGCTGTTGATTGGAGCTGTGTTTAGTGAGGGCGTATCAGGCCTCTTGAGACCCAGGCCACTGCTTTGTGAGCAGCGGTCAGACTCTCCAACTGTTGTCAGCAGCCTACTTTGTTCAGTGTAGCCATTTTACTAACTTTTTTTGTTCTGGCTCAGTGCAGGTTACTATCAGCAACAGTTCATAAATTAAAAGAAAAGTATACATTTATGTGACTTACCAAAAGCAAATACTAAACTTCCCAATGTTAACAAGAAATAAACTTTAGTCCTATAGGTATTACACAGATTACTTCAGTGCCCCGTCTACCAAAAGGCCATGATGAGAGGGACGCTTGCACTGGCAGTGTTGTGGAAGTGGGCAGATTGGCAGCAGCAATACATGAACCTTAGTTCTCTATTTTGCAAAATTACATCTATTGTCCCGGAAATTCAAGCAAATTTTTAGCAAAGTCCTTAGGTCTGAGCAGCTGTCTGA
This sequence comes from Nanorana parkeri, assembly GCF_000935625.1. NCBI lineage: Eukaryota > Metazoa > Chordata > Amphibia > Anura > Dicroglossidae > Nanorana > Nanorana parkeri. Next base: position 462,104 of record NW_017307373.1, read on the forward strand.
CTATTTGAGAGGCAATACTATTAGAAAAGCTTTTGCATCTGGACAAGGAAAGGAAGGGCAAGGAATACTGGTTCTTTTTAATTCATTTTATTAAAATATGTTAAGAATATATGGGCATGGTAAGCACAAGGTTGTGTTTAGCTAAGGCTCCCACTCTACCTGTCCCAATCCACTCTCTTTTGTTATCTGGGGGACAATGATGGCCATTGCACCGCTCTGTCATGCACATGGAGAGCCTTTTACTAGCCCAAGTATACTCCAAAACTTTGCAAGGGAGTCACAGATTCCTTCCTCGCTGACTGCAGGGATGGAACAGACCACATACAAGATATACGAGAACGAGAGTCATGCTGACACACATAGCGAGTCATGAATCAGTTTGGTACCCTCTCTCTAATGTTCTCTAATGAGGTAACCAATTTCATGCTGATGCAAGTGATGACGACCATGATTAAGCCCTCAGAACTTATTTTGAATCCCTACTGACAAACGGTTTTCCACCTGCATGACATAGGCCTTTAAACAAAATATAGAAGAAAAAAATGGAAGGAGGTTTCCTCACTTCCCTGGACCCTGAGATCCTATTAATGATAATGATTACGCCATCTTCAGTTATAAGGCTATCATTACACACCAGCAAGTCTCAATATGCAAATTAACTCCCCTGGCAAAACTTAAAATCAGAATAATTGCCTGCATAAGTCATGGTTTCACTCTTGGGAGATGAAGAAATGAAAATATGTGAATTGCAGCATCCCTGCATATCTATGCAGTGTTTATTTCTTACTATTGCTGAAGATCATATGCTTGAAATATGCAATCCACCATCTAGTGACTAAAGCAGATATATGTGTCCCTAGGGAATAAAGGGATGCCACATTTCATTTGTTTTTATATATGTCTTAGACTTAGTACTGTATGCAGTGACATGCACAAGAAAGGGGAAGCCACACAAACATGCTAAATGTAAGGATTTGTTTGCATCTCTGATACTGTTATAACCATTTAAGACCCCAACAATAGTATGTGTTGGGTGGTTATTGTATGTAAAACTTCAGTGGGATATACATATAAACACTAGACATGTGCATATTTTCTCATACAAACTGCCATTCGAATGTAAATCAGCAATTTCGGACATTTGGATGTGTCCGAATTTCTGAATGAAAAAAATAACGAATTTGAATGTATCCGACTTTTTGATAATGAAAATTCGGATGCATCTGAATTTTGCCCAAATGTCATTCAGGATGAACTGATGTTGTTAAATATATACCCCCCCCCCCCCACCTCGTGAATGAGTAAGGGGTAATTGTTACCCCTACTCATTCACCAAATAAACAGTAAAATAGTAAATAAACACACCACACCAGTTTGTAAAGTCCTTTATTATTAAATAAACACAGCGGACACCTTTTGACAAGTCCTTTATCAAAAAAAAATGGTGTGGTGTGTTTATTTACTATTTTAGTCTTATTATTATGAGTAGGGGTAAGAACTACCACTTACTTATTCACGAGAGGGGTGGCATTTGGGTGTTCTGTTTATGAAAGGGGGCACCCAGATTCAGAAAAGCCCCCTGCCCGCAGACCCTCACAACCACCAGGCCAGGGTTGTGAAGAAGAGGCCCTTGTCCTTAGCAACATGGGGCCAAGGTGCTTTGCCAGGGGGCTGCTGCTCGGATCAAGGGTCTGGTAAGGGTTTTTGTTTTTGGCATAGGGTCCTTAAAACTTCTACCATACCTAAAGGGTTTGGTATGAATTTGGGGGATCTCATTCTGTTTTTTTTTTTAATTTTCATGTTTCAAAACAACCTATACTCTATCCAAATAAATTCGAATAGAACCAAATTCCAAATATCGAACGGATCCGAATTTCAGAAAACAAAAAGAAAATACAAACAAAACGAAACACAATTTTCAGCCACGCACAAGTTTAATAAACGCTATTCTTTATTATCAGCTTTTACAATCAATAATTGAAATAGGTCTTCATGGGTCATAGTAAGAAGCTTGGTTTAAGAATATCAATGTATAGGTGTTTTATATTGACCTAACTATTGAGTGGGGATACTTTAGGAATATGGCATATTAGGAGCCCTAAAGAAGACCCGAGCTTTAAAAATCCATTTCAATTTAAAGGAATATTTGTCTTGCATAATGCCACAGATGGTGACCAACAACTATCAATACTGATGAAATAGAATAAATATTCCACCATGGTTTACACAGATTTGAAGGCATGCTAACACCTGTTTAGTTAAGGTCACACCAAAAGCACAGAGACTCCCGTTGCAGAATGAGGAAGAGAAGTTTAATCTTCAACTATGAAAAACGTTTTGTGTTCTAAGAACAGCACCTAATTTGATTTAGACCAAAAATGTTATATGCTTTCCTAATTATAAATTACCAACATTTACTAAATTTCTCATAGTATATTGATCCAAAAATTGGGGGTCACAAAGAATGTTTCCCCTTTTCTGGTAGTATGGGCAATAGTTTGTCGAATCAAGGGAATGTATTTGCTAGAGAGTTGATAAGTTTTCAAAATAAATTCAGGGATTAGCACCTACTTTCCTATGAAATTATCATATTTCTGTACCTCAGCTGTTTAACCATTCAGTACCAGCCTGCGTATACCCCTTCATTACTTTGCCATTTTACAGTTTTGAGTGCTGTGTTAGTTTGACTGACAATTGCTTGATAATGCAACACATTACCCAAATTATTTTCATTTGGGTAAATAAAAACCGAATAAAAATGCCAGGATAGTATGAAAACCCCAAAAATGCCCCCCCATTTTTAGCCACAAATTAAGGTGGCTAAAACATGGAGCTTGTTAATACTGTATATCATTAATTTACTGTACATTCACATAGTGTGGAGGAGGTGCAGGGGTTAATGCACAGGTCACATACAGTGGGAAAATGGAAATGAGGTGTTAATGTGCAGGAAAAGGGAGGTGAAGGAGTTACTATACAGGTCACATAAGACAGCACGGAG
>NW_017307373.1:465120-474697 GCF_000935625.1 Nanorana parkeri
GGGGGGGGGGGGGGGTGAAAGGGTTAAAAACAAATCCCACAACCAGTTAAAAGCCCTCACCATGATTCTGCTGCTGCCTACAAATTCTTCTTTCATAAATATTCATTCATAAATACTACTTCCTCCTTCTTCTGTTGTAAGAGGAAGGGGAGGGCTTTCCGATGTAAACTCTATAGTGTTTACATTTGCGATCAGTGTTATTGGTCATCACAAGGAGCCACTTGGATCAGTTCTGAACATTGTGTCTGTGATCTGACTCATCTTATGGTGGATCAGATTACATCCATTAACTGGCACAGTGGTTCCCTTTGTAGTATTTCTACAGTGCCGTTAATAAACAGCACTGCAGAAATACACATCCACCACTCTCCGCCATTTTAAATGTATGGTGGTAGTGTAGAGGTTAAGCCATTTCCACAATAATGTCACCCCAATAATGTCATCATTAGATATCTCTGCTAGACCTGCTATCTTATACTGTAATATTTATACCAACACATCATACAAAAATAAAACTTGAAAGCTATTAGATTCCTCATAATCACTTGTATTTTCTAAATAATAAACTGATCTGTCCTAATGTGTGATGTGACTTTCTTACAGTCATTTGGCTCTCTAAATAACAATTTTGGGAAGGATAGAAAGTATAAAACAGATGCTGACAATAAACCTTAAGCCTTTGCATTGCTTTGTAAGCCCTATGCGTATCATATCACTAAGTTCAATTTCATCTTCTGGGCTGAGAAAGTACGTACAGTATTGCATTTTTCTCCTCAACATAGTCTGTGATAGGGTGTAGATGAGATGTGCTTTAGATACTTTTATAGTGTGTAATTTTATTTCTGATAGAAAAGACGGAGCATGCGGCGGTGAAGGAGCTGAGAGAGGCAGTCATGCATTTTATGATTTTATAGAATGTGTGCTTGTTACTTTTCACACTCAGTCTTCAATACTGGCTATAAAATATACTTGCAGGCTCTCTGTACCACTGGGCCGTGCTGGAATTAAAAGGCAGGCAATACCTGGCCAATAGAGAGTTAATCATTGAAAATCAGCATCAGTCTTATTTTGTGATACAGTTTGCAGGGGAAGTATATGCCATACTGTAGAGATGAGTTAATCATTTTTAAGTTTCACCAGATGTATCTAATTTGGCAGTGACATTTTTGTGCTAACCTTACCCAATCTGCTTACATTCATCTTTTCAGTGCTACTAGCTTGGCAAGGCAATGCCCTCTGGACAACTGCTGTCAATTTCGAAAGGTGATAAAAAAATGTTTTTGCAATTATTTTCTTTATTTGATGTATCATAACAGACATTGATAAGAGGGTCTATAATTTTTGTAAAGATCACAGTTACAGGTAAGATAACCATTAGTTATTTCTTGACCATACAATGGTAGTCCAATAATTGGATAAGCAAATTTCCATGAGTTTGGCTCATTAGAAGTTTTGCTAATCTTGCTAGAAGTTCGCAAACTTTGCGGCAAACCCCATTGAAGACTATGGAGAAAAAAGCAAGCTCTTGTTAAACTAAAGGCATGGCAAGTTTGGCATTTATATGGGGGACTAGGGATGAGCTGAACACTCCCGTGTTCGGTTCTAATTCGAACTTTCGAACATGGAAAAAGTTCTAATTCGAACTTAGAAATTATCAATTCGGACGGCGCAGTGCATTGTGGGATGTTCCGCGGTCGAACAGACCGCGGACATCCCGTAATGTTCAGCGTTCAGCGAACGCTAGAACAGGCTATGTTCGAGTCGAACCTATGTTCGACTCGAACATGCAGCCCATCCCTATGGGGGACATGTACGGATGCTAAAACTTGAAGTATAGCATAGAATAGTATCTCTCCCTATTCAGTATTGTCAGCTCTCCCTAAAAACAAACACTGTCAATATGACTGTAAGCAAATCTTTTTATATTAATGGTGCAAAGTTTTCAGCCAAAAATTTGTGAATTGCAGAGATATGCCACAAACCCATGTTAGCATCGAACCAGGATCTCATACCTTGTCACCTCTTTGCTTCCAGTTTGCTCTTTGGACGATGAATCAGCATCAGTACCTCTTTCCAGTGAGTACTGAGCTGATCCAGAAAGCAATAAACCAGAGTTAACTTAATGACTAGCAAAGGCATGCATATCATAACATTTGCTGGGCCAAATTACAAAAAGTTTGGCATGTAATATAGCAAACATTGCATTTCAACTGTGCATATAGATGATTCTCTGAACCTCTGCTTTTACCTTATTATACAATTTTCACAAATAGAAGAGAATGCAGGTTTGTTATAATATACTAAAATGACTTTAAGTGGATGGAAGCAGAACAATTTCTCACTGTGACATTTGAGAGCCAGCGATAGACCACTCATGAAATTAACAGCTTGGACATATGTTGGAGCTCGCAGCACCTGCACATTCACTAACAGAATGTTTTTGGAGCTTGCTGTGGAGCCAGATGCCACCACTGCAAGCATCGCTTCTGTTCTCAATTTGCATCTAAGTCTGTAATTGCGACCAAGGAAATATTGATTGACTTAGCTGTCAGCCTGGGAAACCTCTTCAGAGTTCCTTTCTAGATTTTACAGCTTTTGTTTGTGTTTCAAAGGAAGTCCAAGCAATAAAACACTCAAAAGAACAATCTGTTAAGTAGTTTATAAATTATGAACACACGTGTTTGTAAACATATGTGTGTATTATGCAATTTAAAATAATATATTTTAAATGAAAACCACCTCTTGTTTCAGGCATTTAATGCAATTTTTTGTTTTTACTGATATAAAACGCTATTCATAAACATATACAGGAAGAGACGTGTAAACAATCCTATTCCTTGAGCTTTAAAGCCCAATTCAAGCCAAAAATGTAACTTTGAATAGTATGTTGAAGTGTAGGAAACTTCAAACGTTTTATTGTAATCGTGTACCCATCTGGGAGATTTTCACTGACATTTTTTTCTATTTCAGGGATGTCAGACAGAAGAGGAAGTAAAGTGAGATCTTCCCAACTGGGACATAGACAGTTTTTCATTGTGTGGGACATCCCTTCCCACTGCATTCTGTACACTGTGCTGTATCTTTCAGACTTTGAACCACTGAACTCTGTATGCTGCACTATACATTATATACTTTTCGACATGTTGCACTCTCTACTCCATGCATTTTATGTGCTATATAGTAAGTTGCAGACCCCTGACAACTGCACCCTGTACACAAAGTTATATGTTACATACTCTTGATCACTTATATTACATACTCCTGGCCACTGCACTGTATATATTGTGCTGTGTGATATATACTCACGCTAAGTGCATTCTGTATGCAATGCTGTAAGTTACATACTCTTCAGGCCTGCAGTTTGTCAACGGTACTGTATGTTACTCCTGACCATTGCACTTTGTTAGTTATGCTGAATGTTTATACTCAAATCTCCTGTACTCTGCATGCTAAGCAGTATTTTACAGACCCCTTACCCCTGCACCCTTTATTGGTTGCTAAGTAGCTTTTATTATGTGTATAGAAAAGCCTATGCAATAGAAGAGTTACACCTTTAAAAAAATGATCCTTTGTTCTGAGGTTTACGTGTGTCTGTGAGACTTTAGCTTGTGGTACAATAAATATAGCATATTGTGTGGGTACAAGCACTATGACATATGTTTGCAGTAGGGATGTTCAGATACCTGTTCAGATACCGGTGCCGATACTTGGCATTTTCACGAGAACTACCAGGGTCACAGCTGTTGCAGCTGCAACTGGGCCCTGGTGCCCCACCACTGACCTGAAAGCATTAGTCTGTATTGTTTAAGAAAAACTGCCACATGACACTAAAGAAGGTATCAGTAATTGGTATCTGTGAGTACTTGGACAAGTATTGGTACAATGGTAATTTTTTCATTATATAGTGAAAAAAAATAACCCCCCCGTGGGGTCACAAAAGAAACCTCTATCTGTCCCCAAAAATGTTTAACATATATTGCAAGGCTATAGTCAGGTCATGCTGACTGGTGAAATTTTTGACTGACTGGTGAGACACCGCCAAATTTTTCAAGCCCTGTATATATATAAGATGTCAAAAACAAATCAGATATTAAAACAGGGGTTCACAAATCCCATGAGCCCTGTAGCCAAGTTTTCTTAACAGCTGCCTCCTAACTTTTGTTTAACTCTAGTCTAGTCATGGAGCTGGAAAAGTATAAGTACTTGTACTTGTGCCAAGTACGGTACTTGGTATCTGTGCATCCCTAGTTTGCAGAGTATACAATGAAAAGGTCTATGCTCTGTTCAACCATGCCCTTTTTAAGCCCATTGTTAAGCATGATGTGGCCACACCCATTGTTTTCCACGGCACTCCATGAGCACTGTGAATATTCTTTCTTCTATGTTCCCAATGTTGTCCTAAGTCGTTTCCACTTCTAGCAGGACTCCTGTCTCAATCAAAACTGTGCAATGTTTCTTGCTAGCAAATGTGCACCACAACTGCCAATGTAAAATCCCTTGCCCACTTTAAGTCCCTCTTACTTATCACTCTTCTCCTCCATTTAGAAATCATTCTTTTCATACCCCACCTGGGTTGGGAATTCATGAACATAGTATTTCCTTTTTATTACATTTATTTATGTCTTATAGGTATTTATATAGCGCCAACAATTTACACAGCGTTTAAATTGTCTGGACAGAAAATAAGAGAAAGGAGGACCCTGCACCCACGTTGTCTAACCAGAAGACATCTGAGAAAAAGTAAGGATACACATCATTAAAAAACAATACAAGCAGGGAGAGTAAAGAATGTTAAAAATGAGCTTTAATATTAGAATTACAAAATAAATAATTAATGTACAGTCTACACACAATAGGGGGAGGTATATCAGATGCAATCTTTAAACACATTTTGAAATACCAGTATGTGAAACCAGTAATGGCCTATTCTCAGTGCTAGAGACAATTTTAAAGTTCAGATTACATTGCCTACAGCCAGAGTTTTAGGATGGCAGTTTTCAAACCACAAGAAAAGATTGAGCCTCTGGGCAGCTGCTTGCTGCTATTACCCATTGTGCCCTTCCAACTCCTACTCATAGACAATAGTCAAGGATAACAATTCAGCATTGAGAAAAATGATTAGGGCTATAGGCTCTGCAAATTTAAATGCCATAATACTTAGTATTTGAACTTCTCAATGCCGTAATTTGCAGCGACAATACGACTATCCCACCATGTCACTGTGATATTAGTAAGATAAAAAAACACTGCTGTTTGATGGCACCTTTTACTTTGATAACAAACACTACCACCTTAATGTTGATTACAGTAATATGTATTATTAAACAATGGTACTGTACAAATTGAGGTGCAACCTCTTCTAAGGCTAAAAAGAACTTGAGACTTGTCTCCATCACCTCCTTAACTGCACTGCACCTTTTGCGCACACAAGTACAACACACTGTAGCATACCAGTCAAGGGTATGCTCCAGGTATGACAAAGTTTATTTTCCTCATTGTCACTAATGGGGAAATTAATAATAAGACACAGAAGCATGTATTTATCAATAGACTATGTGAACCCTCTGTATTTATAACTGTAATGCAGAAGGCTACCTATATTGTTAAAATTATGCTGTTCTTTTAGCTTTTTTTTTACTTCCCCAACACTCCTCCAGCACACTGCTTTGTGGTGCTGCTTTAGGAGTTAGAGGGCTGTTGATTGGAGCTGTGTTTAGTGAGGGCGTATCAGGCCTCTTGAGACCCAGGCCACTGCTTTGTGAGCAGCGGTCAGACTCTCCAACTGTTGTCAGCAGCGTAAAGTAAGTAAAAAAAGCTAAAAAAAACAGCATAGTGATTCCTGTTTATGCATACAAAAAGGCTTGAAACACTAATTCAAACTATAAGAATCCTAACCAACTGCAGGTGAAATAGCATCAGTTAAAAAAAAATTAAAAGAGAAGTCAAGCCAGACCTTTTTGGTTTTGCTTCCCTTTTGGGTCAGAAGAGTACATTTACTAAAGTATTCCAGTGACCCAAAAGTCAGCAGATTGCGTGCAAATGCCCACTATATGCTGACAGTGCAAAGACTTGTCGCAGCTGGGACAGCATGTGAGAGCTGCAGTGTCTTACACTGGCTTTAAGCAGTGGGGAGGGTACACTTTTCTCTCCTTAAACTTCTCCTTTAATGTCAATAAACCATATACAATCTCTTAAAGTACAGTACATAATTTACTGCAAAGATAGTTACACTATATGACCAAAAGTTTCTATATGACCTTGTTGCACATCGCATTCTAAAACCATGGGCATAAATGTGGAGTCCCCCCTTCCCTTCCCCTTTGTGGCTATAACAGCCTCCTGTATTCTGGGCAGGCTTTCCACAAGATTTTGTGTTTGAGAAGTGTGTGTCTGTGGAAATGTATGCCCGTTCAGGCAAAAGGGCGTTTGTATGGCCAAGTACTGATGCTGGATGAGAAGGCCTGGTGTTCAATGGGGTTGAGGTTAGAGTTTGGCGCAGACCACTAAGGTCCCTCCAAACCAGACTTGTCATATTGTGCCTTTAGCTTTGTGCACAGGGCACACTGTTTGGAACTGGATGTCCAAGAAGCTGGCAAGGTGTCCACAAACTTTTGACTATGGATCAGCACCAGGTTCGGTGGGTTGCATTAATGTCATTAACCTTATATGACCGCATGGCTATATTTAGTCAATTACATGTACCTAATGTGGTCGTGTGGTCAGATACAGTAAATGATGTTAACAAATGCATCTTGCCCATTTGCTTATGTTCAACTGTGGGGCAGGGAATGGACAACCACAATTAAACCTACTAGATATTTCCTCTAAGACACCAAATCCTGACTTTTTGAACACAGGTTTGCTTTAATCTCACTTTTATTAAACCCACTGCAGCTAGATTCACAGACTGTAGCTTTTTTTTACATTACTTTCTATGCTGTAACTTTTCTCTTTCCGAAAGACATAAAGGAGCCTACAATGGGTGGAGAGAAAAAAAAACAGCCAACCTGCACATGCACAATGATTGGTGTTTCCAGAACACCAGATTACACATACTAATCCACATTCAGGGTGCTTCAATAAAGCAGCTGTTCCAATTTCTGGAGGTAGAACACTTTTACATTGCATCGTTATGGCTATGGCAAATTAAGAAATAAATACTGCCTTATCGTCAATAAGAAAAGAGGTGTTAAATAGGACCTACTTCATTTTGGAGTAAGTAAATTCTGGACATGTGAGTATGAATGAGAGGATGTTTGTTAGAATGGTAACAAAGAGGAGAAAAATGTAATAAGTGTATCAGACTCAATAAAATAGTATTTAGAAATATGACACAGTATAACGATGTAACAAAGTATTGACAGATTTTAGAGAAAACTGAGGAGGAAAGAAAGGAGGCGGGTGTTAACAATATGTGAAGACAAATACGGGTAGTTGCATTCAGGATACTTCTGATTTGGGTTTCCAGGCAGGCAGCACCTAATTTGTCTAGGCGTCAGGTTTAAATGCACCAAGGAACAGAATACGATACTGAGTGAGAAGGGATGGGGATGGGAAGGTGGCTGGGGGCATATTACTGACACTGAGCTGGGGTTGAACAATAAAGGGGCATGAGTGAGGTGAAGATTGACACAGTGGTTGTAGGGAAAGGGTGGAAAATGTTATAGAGGCAGCGCACAAATACTTGTGGTGTGAGTGAAAAGTGAAAGTTGCAGTATCGGGGATGTTCCAGGTCTGCAGTAACAAAATGAGTATGGTGCATACACCCTACTGACAGGTACAAGAATCTGTCACAAGTTGTGACGTTTGTTGCATGGATGGGAAACGGATTTCTAATGACTGTCTTTGACACTCTTTATTAGTTTCAGGATTGTGTACTACAATTATGTTTGGTTCAAATAATCAGAATCTCTTGCTATGTAAACTGTGTTCCTAATATTTAATAAAGTATTACCTTTCTGTTCTAACTAGGATATACCATCCTGTCAAGAAGAAAAACCTTTAGAAGGCATTAACCTATTGCTCAGACATTGAGATGTGCTCACAGTGCTATATCTATCTCAATGTTCCCGCTAGGGGAATTCCACATATCAGTGGATCTTTTTGCCAGTCAAGTGCAAATAAGGAGACATTAACATGATAAATGACAAACATTAGACACAGCAATATGCCTGATATCACAGAACATGCCTATGAATGAAGACTGCTTTCTAGGAAGGCAGACATGGCAAGTCAAGGGAGGATAACTGACAGGCAATACAGGTGTCTTGAGGATGTTATGATATGGTTGAGAGCTTTCAATCACTGCAGACTATGAGTGGCTCTATGCTAACTAGAAGAGCCAGTGATTCAACAAGCATAGGAAGAAACAGAATGAACGCACTTCAGAACAGTTAGACAAGCATGAAAACAATTTGGCTATGTCAGCTGGTCTTCATATTCACATATTAAAGTGTATTTCTCAGCTACACACACTAAATAGTAAACCTATTAAGAAACACAACATTTAAAAAGTATGTGCATGATAATAGGAAACAAAATTATATGAAGAAGAAGGATAAGTATGCTCTTTATTTGTTTCCTCCAGTCTTGAAGATTTAAGTGCAGTGTAGCTTTCTCTAGCCCTGTTTGTGTCATGCCCACAGTACTATCCTAGGGAAGGGGCAGGTGTGGCAGGTTCAAGTCAAGTAATTCAGCACATCAGAACATTATTGTAAACTCTCCACCCCCCCCACCAGCAATATATACTCACTAATCCACACTCCATTGACACCTTCCGCTACAGTGGTGGATAGTATTAAAGCTTACCTTAGACAAAATACAGACATTAGTGGTAGGGGACTCCATTATTTGGAGGGTTGACACGGTAATCTGTCACAAAGACCATGCTCTCTGAACTGTATGTTGTTTTCCTGGCACTCGGGTTCGGCACATTGCGGCATGCTCTCTGAACTGTATGTTGTTTTCCTGGCACTCGCGTTCGGCACATTGCAGATCAGATAAACAGATTGTTGGGTGGGATATGGGAAGACCTAGCAGTCATAGTAAACATCAGCACTAATGACAAATTCAGAGGAAGATGGAGCATCCTCAAAAACATTTGGATAGCGATTGGATGTGGGGAAGAAAGGTGAGGTCCGAGTCAAGGATGACACCTAGGACCTTGGCATGAGGGGAGGGTTGGATAGTTGTGTTATCAATCACAACTGAAATGTTGGGGGAAGGTGGTAGCACATGGTAGCGCATGCACCAAGGTGAGGTGCACTGAAGTGCACTGAGGTGCCATTCATTGCAAATGACACCCTAAAACACTAACACAGTAGTGGACATCCCACTTGCACTCCATCCTACCACAATGTATATACCATGCATAGAGGTGTGTTTAAAGAGAAATCGCTCATGTCTATTTGTTGTTTGCTTGTTGTGGCATATTGGCAGCACATTTAAAATAAATGGACTGTCTAAATGTAACACACATTAATGGGTGACACAACGTACGTCCATTAAAGCAATGCAGCACAGCATGAATGGGCTCTTAAAAAGAAATAATAGTAGATGTAATAATAATAATATTATT
>NW_017307373.1:474721-484479 GCF_000935625.1 Nanorana parkeri
AATAATATTATTATTATTATTAATAATAATAATAATAATAACAATAATAATAATAATGATAATACAAAATAGTAGGACACATACTCCTGACATCATTACTGCTTTCCTACTTGCATCGCTGATAATATTTCAGTTACATAAATAAGAGCAGATATTTTTGTTCACTTAGATATCTCACTTTCTATATTCTCACTTCTACTGTATTGGCCTTTAGCTGTTTAACAGAAGTGGATGGATAAATTGAGATTATCACTAATAAGCATGTTGGTTTCTGATGTATTTAACAGAAAAACACAGCTCTCTTTCGGAATATCACACAGAATACTGATCTACCCACATGCTGTAAAAGCCCCGTGGTCAGTTAGCCAGAAGAGTTCATTAGACTCTCCAATCCGTGCCATGTAAAAAGGGATAGGAAGCCAGACTGGAGTGATTCATTGTCTTATGACTCAATTCTAATCATTTCAGTCAGTGTGACTGACAGGGAAGTGCTTTCCACTGTGATTGAGAGTATTGATTTCTCAGCCCCTTTTGGGCCTAACTGGAGATACACAATCACACAACCTTCACTTTCAAAAAACCTCTTCATCTGCCTTAATCATCTGATCGATAATCAGCATCAGGATTCTGGATCTTCAGCGAAGCTTGGGTCCAGTGTCTTTATTTTCATTCCAGCAATGCCGAATGTATTTGCTGAGTCAAGGAGAATGAAACAGGTTAAAAATGAACAGCGAGTAAAAGCATTCTGTTGCTGTTTATGGCACTTTTTTGTTTTTGTGCTCTGTGTTCATTCATGATCAGTTTCCATTTGGCTGTGGACTTTTAAAGTGACTCTGTTGGTAAAATAAAAATGTAAAACAATGGGCCCCCTGCAAAGAAGATGATAAATACTTACCATACCACTGCTTGCGTTGACGATCACGGCTTGAAGAATATTCCAGGAGTGTTGGATTATTGGTCCCCCAGCACACTCAGTGGTTGCTCCCACCAGCCTCTATGTAATCACTGTGCCCTGTAGTGTTGTAGGGAAGGGAAGTAGGAATTACAGAGTGCAGTGGGGGAATCATGCATTCAGTGATCCAAGTAGATTCCTCAAGTGTCAGTTTCTCTGATCAGAAAGGTGAGTATTAAATATCTACTTTGTAAGAAGGCATTTTATAAAGCATTTGGGGGTTTTTTAGCAACAGAGTCACTTTAAACATACGACTGATTTCCAGCCAGATTTAAAAATAATAATAATAATGCAGCCATGTATTTCTTTAAAGTTAATAAATGCATTCTTATATGCAAGCAACATACCTGAATCTATCCAGAAGGCTCCAGCAGTCTGCTGATGTCATCACATCTGATGCAGGATGCAGAGGGACAGTCCACAGCTGGAGCGGAGAGGAAGAAAGGGCCAACCTCTGGGGGAGCGGGAACCCAGTAAATAAAACAGTATTCTCCTTGCAGAGTGGGGGCAGCACCACTGCAAAGGAAAGCTTTTAATTTTCCTGGAGCTGGCCTTTAACAAAGGTCAAAAATGTTTGACTTGATATTTACAAAATAAGCCTCACTTTTGCGTACACATGAATGCATAGAAGAGCGCCAGCATCACCTTGCCGATAAAAACATCCGCCGCAACATTTTCTTGGCTCGTGACTGGGTCAGTGTTTGTAATGTAAGTCAATGAAAATGCTGAGTAAATGCTCAGAAAAAGACCATTAGGTGTTTATTAAACATTATCTGTGCGTAAAGAAAGAGCATTGGAGGACTTCGATCTGGCAATAGAAAAGCTAAAACAAAACGCTCAAAAACACCTGCCAACGTTTAAGTGACATACACGCATATGTATAAGCCCTTTGAAATCTTAGACGCTCCCTGTTCACTTCCAGCCACTACCATATGTAATAGACATTCACTATTATACATTTCACACCAGGAATCCAGAGAAATTCCTACACTGCTGTTCATTATTCCTAAGTAGATATTGGGCATATCTTGTCTTCCTCACATATTCTATGACTATTATTTACAGCCACTTCTAGAAGAAAGAACAACAATTGCTGCACTGCTTCTTGCATAGAGCCCCCTGGAGTTAAGCTCCCTTCACTCTCTATGGCACGGTCCAAGAGACTCACCTAGACATGAGGACCCTTGGCATGAGTGACTAGCTTATATATTTTGGTCAAAATGTTTGTGTCAGGGCTACCAGCACAGGTGACCCCACACCTGCACAGGTACCCACACAGGTAGACCAAACACGTGTGACCACACGGACCAGGTGTTTGAGCACTGAGTAGCCACAAATAAATTCCCCATATTTTAAAAACGTTTTAAGTTGCTGTTTACATAGCAAGCAAAGGGCAGTCTGGGTGTGGTCTGGGTCTGAGCTCAGGTAACCCATATAAAACATTTTTTTTCTCATCTTTGATCAGCCTGAATTGTGGTGTGTAAGGACATTAGGAGACATTGAGGCCAAAAGCAACCATACAAATGCAATTATATTGGGCAATGCATTCTGTGGCATATTGCAGGAGGTTCACTTGCAAAGTCTTACAGACACAGACAGACAAATTGAGACAAACAGAATAGACTGCCAAAGTCTGACAGACACTGATAAACACAAACAGTGATGGCTGAAAGTGCAGTAACTGCAGGTGCTACAGCAAGCCACTCCCACCTTAAAAGGTGCTATTTAATATCTAAACCTAATCACTTATATATCATATCCTTAACCTTTGTTAATGTAATTTCATAAGTCATTTTCATTTTTAAAAAATACATTTACAGCCTAAATAAGGCAATGCTTGGTGATGCTGCCACAGAGGTCTTTGTTCAGACACAACGTTCTGTCCTAGTCTCCCAATTGTGCTCTTGCATTGTCACTCAGTTATATGGGCTTATGTTAGAGGCTGTAAGTGGCTGTTTCAACAAACATAACTCAGGTATGGTCCACTGTAAAAACACACACACAAAAGGAAACCTAAGAAATCCCCAGTACATTAACTGCAGTAAAAGGATTTTAAAAATTGTAGTAATGATTGGCTTATCATGGCTGTCACAGGTAACAGCACTCAATTATTTCAGCACACAGGGGGTCTTAACACTGCTAGAATATAAGAACAACAGTGGCTGCAACAGTGCATTAAACATGAACAGCTTTAATAGATTCAAAACAATGGTGGGGGAAGTAAGATGCGCCTAAATTACAGCATCTGAGTGGTGTTTTTGGCCTGATGTGGCTGGCGCTCAGGCTGCTAGCCAGGTGTATTTATCCCGTTCAAACAGGGAATTAACAAGCCAACTACCTCCCCGAAGCTTTTAACAGTGGAGCCCTCTGCAGCTGTGGAACTCAGCCCAGTATCTACTCCTGTGTATGGATCTCATTGCTAGGAGCTAGGTGATGTGTTTTAGGGACTCCGAGACTTCCCTTTGTCAAGCTTTGAGGTCAGCCTTGCTAAATGCTATTTATATATCCCTGCTGTGAATGCATGTTGACAGAAGTGGCAGCAAAGACTCTTTGAGATAAACAGCAATGAGATCCAAAAAAATATATTTAAAAAAAAAACTGTATTTTGTAACAAAAAGAAAATGGAAGTGGTTCCTGACACACAGTGCTTTAGCAAATGTGGTGTCATTTAGTTAGTGTTTACAGTGACTTAGATTTTAAAAAGATTTTTTGAAAACTAATTTTGACTGGAGTAGGAAAACTTACTGATTTTGTGGATGAGAGATTCTGTTGAAAGGGTGCAGTCAGCAATTTCACAATTTTAAAAGAAATATGAAAGAGTGCATAAACATAATATTTTGATGTCATAATGCATATATACACAGGTAATACAGGTAATGCATAATACTATTAATAATAATGAGGGTTTCATTAATTTATTCACTATATAAAAGAGTAATAATAATAATTTTTATTATTATTTTTAAACTTCTAAATAATGAATGGATTAATTATACTATGCATTCTTGTTTTTGTACAAGAACAATAAACACAACAAAGGCAGTTTGCGTTTTACATGTGTGAAGTGTTCCTAATGAAGATTTCTTGGTGTTTAGCCAGTTTTGCAATTGAATTATGAAAGCATAAAAACACATCATCTAACATACACTGAAGTCGTTCTTCTGCCAGTTTCAGAAGAGCCATTCAATATAATCACTGCATTCATACCAATTAGAAGAGCAAAGTGCTTTGGACTTCTGTGTTCTGCAGGCTGATGTCAAGAAGCTCGGTGCACTGCGCTAATTCCTCAGCAGAGGTTTCCCACAGCAGCAGCAGCAGCGTGATTTAAATTACAGAGCACATTTATTATGCCTTTTTCCTCTGGCTGTGAAATATCAGCGTACAGTAGCTTTGTTCTGACCCTTCTTCCAAAGCCCTTCCTTAAAGTGTGACTAATATAGTGGAGGATGACAGTTAACTTCAACAACAGACAACAGGAAAATTGAACACACTTTTTATCCTGTTGCCAATCTGCGAGTGTCTGAATAAGCCTCGTCAACTTCATTACAAACTCATCATCTCTCGTGTAGATAATGATAGCCTAGACTGGAGGGGAACTTAGCTACTTGTTGTTTTTACCAGCTCTCTCTGCCTTCAGGCCAAGCATCTGTGGGGATAATGAATGGAGTGATTCTTTTGGCACCAAACAAAGGAATCTTAGGGTGAGGAAAGGCCCATGGCGTCAGTCTAGCCTTCACTCTCCGAGCCAAAAATTCTTTGTTACAAATGTGTTCCTTGGAAAATAGCTCTGGAGTAACTAAGGAAGTTAAAAGAAAGAGTAACTTTGTGCTCTGCGGTAGAGTGGTTAATGTTTTCTCGTGGTGTCTGTGTCACATTCCATCCAAGGATTTGATTGGGTCTTTCTACTCAGACATATTTTTTTCTTTCTAAGAAAGAAAGAAAGAAAGAAATAGACTAATAGCTAATAATTCAGTCTGTGAATCAGTTTTTTGATTAGGGTTTTCTTTAGGTTTTTAATGCCATTCATGTTTCTCTAATAGTACTACAGCTTTTATTTACTACCTAAAAGTATGAACATTGACATATATACTGCAT
Source organism: Nanorana parkeri (assembly GCF_000935625.1). Lineage (NCBI taxonomy): Eukaryota > Metazoa > Chordata > Amphibia > Anura > Dicroglossidae > Nanorana > Nanorana parkeri. The sequence continues at coordinate 479,769 of NW_017307373.1, forward strand.
AAGAATGTTATTTACAATTATTATGCAATAGTAGATGCAACTTTGTCAAAGAAACAATTATTAAAAGAAATTATGTTTTTCTGTTTAGGAAAATAAAATGATCTAAAGTGTATCATTTATACATGGGGAGGGGAATGAACAAAGGTTGATGCACAAACAATGTGCCAGTTTATATACGCCTCGTTAATTAGTGCTTCCTGTGACAAATTAAAAAATTGGCACACAGCAATTTGTTCATTGTATACATGGTGGTGATGGGCCACCAGATTTGAATGTTCTTAAGCAGGGCATACATAGTTAGAATATCAAATGAATGAAATCAATTTTGGAACATTTGATTGACTTTCTAAGCATTCATGGGGTCAAATTGATGATCAATGTCAATGGCAATGGTAAAAAAATTCAAAGGAGCATGTTGAAAAAATGTTCTCAATCAAATGAAATTCAAACACCATTCATTCTAAAATCAAAATTTAAATAAAAACGAAAATCAAACAATGGCATTATCGAATGTTCCGAAGGGATTTTTCATACAAATATTCATGAAAAAATCTACACATGTATACCCTACTAAAGTATGCCCTACTAAACTACCCTACTAAACTTTGCACCAAAGTTGTTGTTTTTTTAAACATTTTTTATTGTTTTGCCTTAAGCATTAACTGCATTACAGAGTAGTACAGAGCATATCAATACAAAGGTGTGTATAATACAAATTCCATCTAGATCCTGTTCATGTGGCATAGTATGTTAGTCACATCATATAATTACACAAGTAGTGGGATATTCTTAGCTCTAACTTGACAAACTTGCGTGGAGGCAAAAACTCTATCAAGGATACAAATAAACTCCTCAAACATGGGAGTAAGGAAAAACAGAAAGAACAGAAAAACATAACTCATACCATACATGTTATGATATAGTAGTAAATTGCGTAACCCCTATCGCACTGGAGCTGGCTACAGAACGTGTCGGTAGCGCTTCAAGTTGTTTGTGGTGTGTGCCTGCCGCTTCTATCTCACTAGGTAATATGTGTGTCTTTCCCTACATAGCCGTTCTGGCCCAAAAGAGAGGTAGTTTTATCTCACTCTCCCCAAAAAAAAACCCCCCCCCCCCCCCCCCCCCCCCCCCGCGGGCCTCCAGGTATATCACCTTTGGGAAAAGGGCGTTCATTTATTGCGGGACAGTCAGATTCTGCAACAAGTAGTGTTTGCTAAACTGGAAAGGAGATAATATAGTTTTTTGAGCAGACGGTGAGAGAACATGTGTGATAGATGGTTGCCATCTAGAAAGAAAAATTTTAACTATATTTTCTTCTTCCAACTGTGCTTCTGCATTCAATTTTTCCAAGAGGAGTAGGTGTTTGAGATCTTCCCTCAGTCTGCGGACTGTGGGGGTGTGTGCTGATAGCCACTCTCTCATAATGCACCTCTTGGCTGCTAGGAGGGCCAAGCTGATCCATTGTTTACTGTATTTGTCAAGTTTGGTAGATGAAGCTATGGGGGGGGTTCCCAGTAATTAAACAATAGTAACATGGCGTCCAATGGTATACCCTGTCCCAGTACAGATGACACAAACTGTAAGACTTGTTTCCAATACCCCTGGATGTAGGGACATGACCATAGGCAATGGAAAAGAGGTGCGGCTGCTAATTTGCATTTGGGACAGTGATCCAAGAAGGTATTATCCTGACTCTTAGTGGGTATTATTTGGAAAGCAAAGTATGCTCTGTGAATGATTTTGTACTGGGTCTCCTGCCATTGTTCATTACCAATGTTTTTGCATAAGGATCGGTATCCAGTGAGTATTTTCTCGACTATATTGTCAGACGGGATGTCCGCCCTCCATTTGATCAAGTTGGAGGATTCCAACGAGGAAACAACGGCATGCCGCAAATGAGGATATATGTCTGCAATGGACGCTTTAGTCTTTGGAAGGACTTTATCTATGGAGGGAGCTGGCAGTCTGGTGTCATGGAGGGGGCTCAGTTTTCTAATATAGGCAGTGACCTGCAAATAGTGTAAAAAGTCGGTGTTGGAAATCTCAAACTTATTACTGAATTCTGAGAATGATACCAATTTTCGGCCATCATCAGTGAAAAAGTGCGAGATTAGGGAAATCCCTTTTTGTGCCCACCGTGAGAAGGTGTAGTGTTCCTCTCCCTGAGGGAATGATGGGTTGCCCCTAAGGGGGAGGTGACGTGTGAAATAGGGGTTTAATTTTAAGTGCTTGTGAGCTTCCCTCCATGCTACCACAGTGTCTCTGATCAAAATATGAGAGCGTAGTGTAGGAGGCATGGCAGAGAAGGGACAGTGTAGGAGAGCAGGGAGAGTCCAGGGGGATACCACTGATGTTTCCAACAAAAAAGTTGGAATAGTAGGAGGAGGAGTGCAGCCAATCAAGAGCGTGGTGAAGTAGACAGCTCACATTGTAAAGTCTAAGGTTGGGGAATGCCATACCTCCTCTATCTTTGGGTAAAAATAGTTTTTTTAGGGATATCCTGGACTTTTTCCCCTGCCAAATAAACATAGTGAAGTCTTTGTTAAGTGCTTGTATGTCCTTGTGCTTCAGGAGTATTGGTAGAGTCTGAATGGGGTACAATAGTCGGGCGAATGGTGCCATTTTTATTAGGTGAATCCTACCAAATAGAGAGAGAGGGAGATTTCTCCACAGCAGTAGCTCTTTACGTATTTTATCGAAGAGCGGAGGGTAGTTAAGTGTATACAGGGAGGACGGGTGTTTACCTATCCTAAGGCCTAAATAAGTGATGGAACTATGCGCGATAGCAAACGTTGTGACATGGCTAAATATGTTAGTTGCCGTGGGAGTGAGAGGGAGAATTTAGGTTTTAGTGATATTAATATGTAGACCGGAGAAGGTGCCAAATTGTGTGAAGGTCTCTTGGATTTTGGGAAGATCTCGAATGGGATCAGAAGAGAACATGACTATGTCATCAGCAAAGAGCATTATCTTAAGGTAAAAAAAGTGACAGGGGTTCCAGGACAATATTGAATAACAAGGGCGATAGGGGGCACCCCTGTCTTGTCCCTCGCAATAATGGGAACCTGGAGCAAATGAAACCTGGGGTGCATATCCACGCAGAAGGGTACATATATAGTGCTTGGATCAAAGTCTGGAGTCGGCCAAGGAAACCCATCTCCCCCAAATTGGATGCTATCGAAAGCTTTTTCCGCATCGATTGAGATAAGCGCCAGGGGGGAAGATGGGTGGTCCTTGGCATAGTCCAGTACCGTCAGTAGTTTGCGAATATTAGAAACATCCGATCTATTCTTTACAAAGCCCACTTGAGCCGGGGAAATCAGTTGTGGTAGAACTTTCGCCAACCTATCTGCTATAATTATTGATAGGTATTTTGTGTCAGTTTATAAGAGATATAGGTCTATAGGAATTTGGTTGGATGGGGTCTTTGCCCTTCTTAGGCATAACTTTGATATAGGCTTCCGCACCAGTTTGAAGGTATTCGCCCCCTGACCAAATAGTATGGAAGACTTGATGTAGAACCGGAGATAAGCTTTCTTGAAGAAGCTTGTAAAATTCGTTGGTCAGACCATCCGGTCCCAGAGATTTGCCATTAGGTGAGGTTTTGACGACCTTAGTTATTTCCTCCAGAGATATATCAGAATTCAAGAACTCCAGGTCTGTCTTTGATAACTTAGGAAGCGATAGGGATTTAAGAAAATCATTTCCTTTCGCCATATCTATCGGGGTTGCCGAATAAAGAGTAGTATAGAATTTCTCCAGGATTGAATTTATTTGCTTGGGGTCAGAGGAGATAGTACCCTTGTCAGAGAGTAGGGAGGATATATGGGTCTTTGGGGCTCGGGGTTTAGTCAAATGTGCCAACAGTTTCCCTGCCTTGTTACCAAACTTGTGAAGACGTAGTTGGAATTGGGATTGAAAGTACAAATGTTGTTGGTTGGTCCACAATTCAAAATTAAATTTTGCAGTGTGCCACCGTTCCCTATGTGTTGGCGTGGGATCAGAAGTATAAGCATGTTGGGCCTGACGGAGGGTCTGGCTGGCATATTTGAATTGGGACGTGGCTTGTTTTTTTTTTGCCGCCACATAGGACATAATTTTACCTCGCATGAATGCTTTGCCTGCTTCCCAGTATAAATTAGGTGTATTAAGATGTTCATGGTTATACAGGTCGTATTACTGCCAGGCTGCCAATAACATGGCTTTAAAGGAGGCATCCGTCGCCAAGTGAGACGGAAATCTCCAGATAAAGGCATCACCTCTCGGGAGAGAGGAGCGTATGTCCAGCATTACGGGGGCATGATCAGATATGGCTATGGGATATATTTGAGCTTCAATCACCGTGGCATCTACGGGACCGGAGGTCAAGAAGTAGTCTAGTCTAGCAAAGGTGGCATGCATTGCCGAGTAGTGAGTAAATTCTCGCTCAAGGGGGTTCCGAATCCTCCATACATCTGTCAAATCCAAAGTCTCTGCTAAGTGAGCCAAGAGGGTTTGTGTGGACGAGGACGTGTCAGAGCCCCTAATGGTGTTCGACTACATAACTCATACCATACATGTTATGATATAGTAGTAAATTGCGTAACCCCTATCGCACTGGAGCTGGCTACAGAACGTGTCGGTAGCGCTTCAAGTTGTTTGTGGTGTGTGCCTGCCGCTTCTATCTCACTAGGTAATATGGGGGTCTTTCCCTACATAGCCGTTCTGGCCC
>NW_017307373.1:484808-498436 GCF_000935625.1 Nanorana parkeri
TCTCTCATAATGCACCTTAGCTGCTAGGAGGGCCAAGCTGATCCATTGTTTACAGTGTTTGTCAAGTTTGGTAGATGAAGCTATAGGAGCTTCCCAGTAATTAAACAATAGTAACATGGCGTCCAGTGGTATATCCTGTCCCAATACAGATGACACAAACTGTAAGACTTGTTTCCAATACCCCTGGATGTAGGGACATGACCATAGGCAATGGAAAAGAGGTGTGGCTGTTAATTTGCATTTGCGGCAGTGGTCCAAGAAGGTATCATCCCGACTCTTAGTGGGTATTATTCGGAAAGCAAAGTATGCTCTGTGAATGATTTTGTACTGGGTCTCCCGCCACTGTTCATTACCTATGTTTTTGCATAAGGATCGGTATCCGGTGAGTATTTTCTTGACTATATCGTCAGACGGGATGTCCACCCTCCATTTGATCAAGTTGGGGGATTCCAACGAGGAAATGACGGCATGCCGCAAATGAGGATATATGTCTGCGATGGACGCCTTAGTCTGTGGAAGGACTCTATCTATGGAGGGAGCTGGCAATCTGGTGTCATGGAGGGGGCTCAGTTTTCTAATATAGGCAGTGACCTGCAAATAGTGTAAAAAGTCGGTGTTGGGAATCTCAAACGTATTACTGAATTCTGAGAACGATAGCAATTTTCGGCCATCATCAGTGAAAAAGTGCGAGATTAGGGAGATCTCTTTTTGCACCCACCGTGAGAAGGTGTAGTGTTCCTCTCCCTGAGGGAACGATGGGTTGCCCCTAAGGGGGAGGTGACGTGTGAAATAGGGGTTTAGTTTTAAATGCGTGTGAGCTTCCCTCCACGCTACCACAGTGTCTCTGATCAAAATATGAGAGCGTAGTGTAGGAGGCATGGCAGGGAAGGGACAGTGTAGGAGAGCAGGGAGAGTCCAGGGGGATACCACTGATGTTTCCAACAAAAAGTTGGAATAGTAAGAGGAGGAGTGCAGCCAATCAAGAGCATGGCATAGTAGACAGCTCACATTGTAAAGTCTAAGGTTGGGGAATGCCATACCTCCTCTATCTTTGGGTAAAACAAGTTTTTTTAGGGATATCCTGGACTTTTTTCCTTGCCAAATAAACTTAGTGAAGTCTTTGTTAAGTGCTTGTATGTCCTTGTGCTTCAGGAGTATTGGTAGGGTCTGCATGGGGTACAATAGTCGGGCAAATGGTACCATTTTTATTAGGTGGATCCTACCAAATAGAGAGAGAGAGGGAGATTTCTCCATAGGAGTAGCTCTTTACGTATTTTATCGAAGAGCGGAGGGTAGTTAAGTGTATACAGGGAGGACGGGTGTTTACCTATCCTAAGGCCTAAATAAGTGATGGAACTATGCGCGATAGCAAACGTTGTGACATGGCTCAATATGTTAGTTGCCGTGGAAGTGAGAGGGAGAATTTCGGTTTTAGTTATATTAATATGTAGACCGGAGAAGGTGCCAAATTGTGTGAAGGTCTCTTGGATTTTGGGAAGATCTCGAATGGGATCAGAAGAGAACATGACTATGTCATCAGCAAATAGCATTATCTTAAGGTGGGAGGCATACAGGGAAATCCCTGTGATGTCTGATACATTCTGAAAAAAAAGTGACAGGGGTTCCAGGGCAATATTGAATAACAAGGCCGATAGGGGGCACCCCTGTCTTGTCCCTCACAATAATGGGAACTTGGAGGAAATGAAACCCGGGGTGCATATCCGCGCAGAGGGGTACCTATATAGTGCTTGAATGAAAGTCTGGAGTCGGCCAAGGAAACCCATCTCCCCCATGACCTCATAAAGCCATGGAAATTGGATGCTATCAAAAGCTTTTTCCGCATCGATTGAGATAAGAGCCAGGGGGGAAGATGGGCGGTCCTTGGCATAGTCCAGTACCGTCAGTAGTTTGCGAATATTTGAAACCGCCGATCTATTTTTTACAAAGCCCACTTGAGCCGGAGAAATCAGTTGTGGTAGAACTTTCGCCAACCTATCTGCTATAATTTTTGATAGGTATTTTGCGTCACAATTTATAAGAGATATAGGTCTATAGGAATTTGGAATTTGGTTCTTAGGTATGACTTTGATATAGGCTTCCGCACCTGTTTGAAGGTATTCGCCCCCTGACCAAATAGTATGGAAAACTTGATGTAGGACCGGAGATAAGCTTTCTTGAAGAAGCTTGTAAAATTCGTTGGTTAGACCATCTGGTCCCGGAGATTTGCCAGTAGGTGAGGTTTTGACGACCCTAGTTATTTCCTCCAGAGATATATCAGAATTCAAGAACTCCAGGTCTGCCTCTGATAACTTAGGAAGCGACAGGGATTTAAGAAAGTAATTTCCTTTCGCCATATCTATCGGGGTTGCCGAGTATAGAGTAGTATAGAACTTCTCCAGGATTTAATTTATTTGCTTGGGGTCAGAGGAAATAGTACCCTTGTCGGAGAGTAGGGAGGATATATGGGTCTTTGGGGCTCAGGGTTTAGTCAAATGTGCCAACAGTTTCCCTGCCTTGTTACCAAACTTGTGAAGACGTAGTTGGAATTGAGATTGAAAGTACAAATGTTGTTGGTTAGTCCACAATTCAAAATTAAATTTTGCAGTGTGCCACCGTTCCCTATGTGCTGGCGTGGGATCTGAAGTATAAGCATGTTGGGCCTGACGGAGGGTCTGGCTGGCATATTTGAATTGGGATGTGGCGTGTTTTTTCTTTGCCGCCACATAGGACATAATTTTACCTCGCATGAATGCTTTGCTTTTCCCAATATAAATTAGGTGTATTAAGGTGTTCACGGTTATACATATCGTATTCCTGCCAGGCTGCCAACAACATGGCTTTAAAGGAGGCATCCGTCACCAGGTGAGACGGGAATCTCCAGATAAAGGCATCACCTCTCGGAAGAGAGGAGCGTATGTCCAGCATTACGGGGACATGATCAGATATGGCTATGGGATATATTTGAGCGTCAATCACCTTGGCATCTATTGGACCGGGGGTCAAAAAGTAGTCTAGTCTAGCAAAAGTGGCATGCATTGCCGAGTAGTGGGTAAATTCTCGCTCAAGGGGTTCCGAATCCTCCATACATCTGTCAAATCCAAAGTCTCTGCTAAGTGAGCCAAGAGGGTTTGTGTGGACGAGGACGTGTCAGAGCCCCTAATGGTGTTCGACTCCCTGGATCTATCCTCCCCCAATACCATAACTGAATTAAAGTCTCCTCCCAGGATTTTATTAGGGTTAGTGTCACGCATTATCCAAGAGATGGTCTCCTGGAAAAATTGAGCCGTTGGGGAGTTTGGAAAATAAAAATTATAGAGAGAATAGGTTTGATTGTGGACCGTGATGCGAATGTATAGTTTCCGGCCATCAGGGTCAACTTCTATGCTGTCAATTTTATAGGGCAGATTTTTGTGAAATAGTACAGCGACTCCCGCTCTTCTGCCTACTGCAGGAGAGGAGATAATCTCGCCCACCCACAGTTTCTTCATCCTATCTATATCAGTTTGGGGGAGATGTGTTTCCTGTAATAATACTATATCGGGTTTCAGTTTTCTAACTGAGAATTTTCATGCGTTTGGCCGGTGCCTGCAGGCCATTTATGTTCCAGGAGACCACTCTTTACCTTGAGATGTACAGATTATCTTAGGATACATATATTGTAAAAGCGGTAGTATTGAGCGTGTGCTGTCAACATATATATCATTCCTGTCAAAGATAGAAGAACCTAGAGTCCACGTAGGGACCGTAAATACAATGGCACATAATAGGTGAATGCGTGCAAGGGTATTGCTTAGGTCACTTAGGGACCTTGAAGGACAGCGTACAAGTAATGTATGGTAGAACCAAATAACAGGAAAAATAATAGAAAAAGAAACATTGGGTCAACCGAACCCAAAGTTAGGTAAAAGAAAAAAACATATAAAAAGCAAACGAAACAACAAGTTTCCAATACGTGACTTCTCTTTTTTCCTGAAGAGCATAGTATAGTCGGTAGTGGTTCCGCTAAGCCAGGATCAAGTCTATAACAAGCCTCAGCAGGTTGTATCTCAGCCGAGGTAAACGGTGAGTCTTTATGGGACATTAGTGGAGGATTAAGAGTAGCACTCTATGGGCAGTTAAAGATAATACCCATCTTCTCCTCCCTCCCCTCCTCAAGGTTGACAAAGCTGGGGGATATCAGTGAGATCTCACCTGGGTCCGAGGTGTTGGACAAACACAGACGTTTTTTCGCTTACGGTGCCGCAGTTCAAGGTGAATCTGAGGGGGTCATCGGGAGACGAGGGAGTGATTTCTTTGCTGGAGTGAAAGGGCGTTGAGAGTGAGGGGATCGGGTGTTCTTGAACGGCGCAGCTGGGTCCTTCATCTGGTGTAGATAGGCCATCGCCTCTTCAGGGTCTTGAAAAGATTTCTGGGAGCCGTCTGCTGCCTGAAAGGGCAGAGTGGCTGGGTATGCCAGGGTAAATCTTACTTTCTTTTGGAAGAGCATAGAGCAGATGCCGCTGAAGGCCTTGCGTTTCTTGGAGACTTCGGCGGAGTAGTCAGCGAACAGAAGGAGACGGTGGCCATCAAGGGTAAGGCCCTTATTTCCACGGAAAGCTTGAAGAACCGCCATGCCGTCGTTGTAGTCCAGATACCGGGCGATGATCGGTCGCGGTGATTTCCTTTCCTGGATCAGAGGGCCCACCCGATGAGCGCGTTCCACTTTCCAAGTGGCGTGAATCCCCAGGATGTCAGGTATGTTGTGAGCGCAAATGCTCGCTAGTTGGGAAGGGTGATAGGATTCCGGGAGACCTATGATGCTGAGATTGTTCCGCCTGGAACGATTCTCCAGGTCCTCGACCCGGTCCATTAGATGCTGGATGTTGTGTTGAGCAGCGGTTAGTTGGGAGGCCGTTGACTCGTTCCCATCTTCTAGCTGAACGATGCGGTGCTCTGCCTCTGAGATCCTTTGCGCCTGGTTGAGCAGATCGACCGTAGAGCCTGAATGCCTTTGGATACTGCCTTAGCCACCGCATCCTGGATGGTAGGGCGCAGTAGTTTGGCCACTTCAGCTGCTATCAGGCCATGTTCAGGGATTGATGTGCGATCCTCCCCTCGAGGAAGGGCTTGTGTACGGGAGAGCATGTACTGCGGCCATCTTGGGAAGTTGTTGAGGCCTCCTAGGTCTCATCGGCGTGGATTTGCTCCGTGGTCCGCTGCGCTTTTTCGCCAGGAATTTATCCATGGGGAGGGAGTTCCAGCGAAGTCTACCCGAGAAGTAGAGTGGTATTCGGAGGGCTGAGGTAATATTTTGTATTAGACATGTGCGATTCGTTTAGTTCCGAATCGAAATTCGGACGAATTTTCGGAAATTCGGACATTCGGATGTATCCGAATTCCGAATTACAGACATAACGAATGCAAACGAATCCGAATTTCCATTTCCGAAATTCAGTAGCGGTAGTTCGAACGTTCGTTTCGTTTTCGTTTCTTATTCGTTTCGTTCGTTGGAGCAATGTGACATTAGAGAAGGAGAAAAATATTTTTTCCCCCTCAAATGTCACGAACGAACGAAACGAACAAGAAACGAATAAGAAACGAATAAGAACAGAAAACGAAACGAACGTTCGACCTACCGCTACCGAATTTCGTCCGAATTCCGAATCCGAACTGACTTTCACACCCAAATCCCGAAAAACGAAATAACACAAATCTGAATTTAAAACTAAATTAAACTAAACAAATTTTTTGGCAGTGCACATGTCTATTTTGTATGCTGATTAAGCCTGGCTGTGCGGGAGCTCTCGTCCTTGCGCCTGCTACATCAGGCGCCGGAACCGGAAGTTGCACCAAAGTTTTAGTATGCGTCAAAACGTTGGTGCAAATCTGAGGGAAATCCTCTGCTGCGATCTTCCTACATTTTCTCCTACTCTCCTTACTGCATTGCTGCAGTTCAATGGCTATCCATACACATCCCCCTGTAATCCCCTTGCTGCAGTGCTGATCATTGCTGTCACCCTTTCACATTGCCATATTTTGGTGCATGTAATTTGACATATATAGGAACTGTTGCATAACACTTTTAACAGGATTTGGTGAGGTTTGTACAACAGCACATCGAGCTTGCCTTATACAACATTGTTAATTTGGGGATTAACAGGCAGAGTTTTCCATTATTCTTCTACCAACTCCGGACAGCAGACCGCCTCACCGGGATACCTCTTATCATCTGTCCCCAGTGCAGTCCTATACCGCTCAGCCGTGTGTGGCCGGGGAAGATCTCTGAAGAATATTGAAATCAGACCCGGGGTTTTCCTGATTGGAGATACTTCGTTTTCTGGATATCGATTAAAAAAAAGGGTACATTGAAGACGCCGCAGCACCGTGGGTTATCAGACAAACACCTTTTTGGGTGTTTGCTACAGCCATTACATTGCGGTGAGTGTGCACTCTTGAGGGGGGCCGTTTGACACCTATATGATCTCCAGCAAATTTCACTAAACCTCTGGATTTCTGGAGGTCTCACATTAAATCCATGTTATGAGTTTATAGATAAGGATATTGATTACAGTGATTTTGCCATTTTGCATAACTCAAAAAAGGTTTTCACTCATTATATAGATAAATCCCCTTTATTTATATTTAATTAACAACAACTCAATATACACATATCACCAATAATTGATACACAAATATTAGGATTTATGTGAAATACAAGGAATGAGGGATAGTTACCAATCTTAGGACTAGACCCAATCTTTTTGGCACAAACTGTCATTTTTTGCACGAGGTCAGCATCTAATTTATAGAGCGGCCTCCATGAATTGATTATGTATTTTATTTATATTCTATATTGGTTTATAATCATATCACGGATATTAGATTTGTATATGTAAGATTAGATGGTGCACACACTTCAATAGGTCATCAGAGTTATAGATCCATCCCCTTTTTTATTGAATTATTAGCGCTGTATATTTGGTAAAACATTGTTAATTTGGTGCACAGAAAATGCGCCAATACGTACACCAGTATTTCCTTTCGGGAATTCCCCCTTATGTTCACAGCACATCTATTGAGTGTCTTGATATATTTAAATTAAACTTGTACTGCATTTTATACTTTAAAAAGGAAATGGCCTGATTTAGATATATTATAAATATTCTGCTATAACCATTGCTAGCCAAAAATGCTACCTCTGTGCCACACTCTAATTTAGCTTTCCTTTGATTCTGGGACTTGACTTTATGTGTAAACCCTGCAATCTGCCATACCACTGTCCACTGAGACTGTGTAGTGTTAGTGTTTTCTCACTGGACACGGGATGGTAGATCGAATTGCAGGCAATATCAATTAAAGTATCGGTGTACCATTAAGGAAACGTCCCTTCAGTTCCTGTCCCAAAGAAGTTACAGTAAGTCCCCCAAAGTGAGGGGATGTCCCCTCTTAGACAGTTGTCCCCAGAACACCTTAGCTCTTCTGGGGACAACTGTAACATTTAGAATTTCTCTACTTTATTTCTTGGTGACAGTGGTCACCAGTACAGAGAGAGAGGTGAAGCTTTCCAACAGGGAAATGTCTATCTATCTACTTATTCAGCCTATGCCACTTTTGTGACACTGGGTATTTACATGGGAATCATTAAATTATTATTATACAGGATTTATATAGCGCCAGCAGTTTGCACAGCACTTTACAAAATAAGGAAGACATTATAATTACAATACAATTTAAGACAAGATGGTAAGGAGGTAATGTTAAGTGCAATCACAGTATAGAGAATGCTACAACCTTAAGCCAGCATTTAGCAAACCTTTATCAAGGACTGGTTGTGCAACTGTAAACTAAAGGCTGATTGGTTGCTATAGGATGCTACACTTTGTACATCATACTTACTCTATTCACAGCTCTATTCAATAAGCCCATGGACCTGGATGGCTTCACATGTATGTAACTGTAAGTATACAGCTGTAAATCACAAAAAGCATCAGGCTCTAAAAGAGTTTCCCAGGGTCAGTCGGCTAACATCACAGGCCCTTCCTCTTCTCCTCCTTTGGTGGTGAGGTCCTCACTTCTGCACTGATTGGTGCTCACATAATGATATGCAATCACATTTCAGTAATACTCTAAACTCATACTGCGTGATGATGGTGTCCAAGAGGCCTATTACAGTCACTAAAAGAAGTGGACCAAATCTGGAGCTGTCCTCAACAATAATAATTTTTTCATCCACTAGATGTCCTCGTTTTCTGGGTTAAATCACTCAACCCAGAAAACTAAGGACATGGTGGTGAAAGAGCAGTCCTGCAGAGGCAGCTGTGTATTGAAGGTGAGTACGGCAGTGATAGCTGTTCTTTAAAATCTATTAATGAACTGTTATTTTTTTTTTAGCTGGAGTTCTGCTGTAATGTGGGGTGTGTGGCACATGCTGAATTATATTTTCTTTCTTTACTTCTTTTGTTTCCTTTCAAGTTAGCAAAATTTTATAATTATACTGTGATTAGAGCATAAATCATATCAGTTTCCAGTAATTGTTTATGAGAAGTGACAGGAAAAACAGAGTCATTTAAAATATTAAAATAATTACTTGTCTTACTTTGATAAGTTCCTAATTCCAGATTTGTGTCCATGCTTTTCCTAATTAAACAATGAACATCTCAGTTTATTTAAAGGCCAAACGAGTGGTGTCTACCAACTGAACAGATTAATGTAATGTTGTGCTACCTCTGACCCCACATCCTTGAGTCTCCTGATTCTATGTCACCGCGCATAGCAATGTAATAGAGTTGAGGGCTAGCTAATAGCCTGTCCTATTCTGACTGTCATGCTCCATCATTGTAACTTACTGCGTAAGATCCCTAAAGTGGCCACATTTTCCTCCTTGTACACATACCAAGTCATCTGAATGGATACAGAAATTACCATCGCTACAAGTTTTGGTTTGTTAACATGTAATATGTACGTTTGATGTAATATATAGTAAAATAAATAAAACATGTACATAAGTCGCTCAGGCTTTTATATTTTATGTCCTTTTTTTTCATGTGCTTTATTTCCTAAATTAAATCTGCTCTCAAGAGAAAAGTACCTGGACTCACTATGGATAAAATAAAGGCAGTTACATTGCAATGAGACAGTGGACATAAAAGGTTGTGCTCCACACTATCTCTTTACATCAGGCATGTATCCCAGGAGCACAATCACTTGTTTACCGGAGGCCAGCATTTTTGAGCTGGTACATGCTCTCTTTAATGGAGCAGAAGATATGGGTTTAAACAGGTAACAGTAAAAAGGACACCATTATCTGTTCATTTCATTGAAAAGGGATCTACTAGAAACCCACTCACTAAAACAAACTGCGGGATCGGATTCAGTGGATCTGGAAATATTCAATCACCAGCACAATGTACAATGTGTAGACGGAAAATGTAATCTCTACATTGGTGCAGTCTGTAATACGACAATGTGATCTTGTTCCCACTTTTCATGCACATAAGCAGACATAAAGAACAACGAACACAGAAATCTTCTGTAAGAAAGTTCATATTATGGCCAAGTTTTTTTCCCCTGACCTCTGCCCCACTTTTTTTTAAGTCACAAGTGTTCTATGAGGCCCATAGTAGTCAATGGATCAAAATGGATGTATAATGTGTTTTATTGCATTGGCAACAGGTGTTAAAAAGCCTTGGCCAATGGCTGTTAACACTATCCACATAAAATACTATATTAAAAAAACACGATGGAAACATGCCTAAATGCACATAAATAATGCAACAAATAATGTCAACAAAGGATATACATGTTGACATGTGACAGTGCATCTGCATAAAGATACAAAAATACACACCTCTAAGCAAATGCATACCCCCCCTCCCGTCTTTCAAGCCCTGCTGTTGGTCTTTTAAGGTGACCGGTGGCTTCGCAGACCTTTACCAGGTGACATGGGTGTGGTCAAACTCAACTTTGATTCTACTTTGTAAGTAAATGTACTGAAGTTAAACAATATATTTGTAAACTGCTGTTTTGATCCCTGGTGTTGAATCTGAGTAGTCCTGCGCACTCCTGGATTAGGCCACACAGATAGCAATGGCTAGTAACATTTTGGGCTGTGTTAAGCTGAAATTGGATGTGTATCATTAACTTTTCAGAAAAGCAGTGCATCCACTTTCAACCTGCTGTCACAGGAAAATTGCATTTTTTATTTTTTACTTGGCAATTGTTTTTTTTCATTGCTAAATTGTGTTATTTCTGTAGTATAGCACAAAGCAGAAACTGTTTGGTAACACAAAATGTGGCACACAAAGCACACAGTCTGCCAAATGCAAGGTGGCATGGCAACTGGGGTTTGGTCAATAAAGTGGATGTTGCATCATAGGCTATACATGTAACTAAGCCAGAAAGAGCACTAAACACATTTCTAAAAAGTCCAAAGGATTTTATTGATTTTGCAAATAGAAATAGGTAAGAAAACAGCCAATATGTTTTATGGGGCAGAAAATCCTGTTTTATCAGGGCTTTAACAATGCGTCAGTATGTGTCAAATATACTCGGAACAGAAAGCACCTAGAAATATGAATCGAAATCAGGAGATAATTCCATGATTGTGCCTGTGTCAGCAGCAGTGCAGTTTTCCTCGGGCATATTTGGTTATGGCCGTATGTTACACCAAACCCCTATACTTTGCTATGCTTTAGATAACATAGTGCCTAAGGGTACCCCGAAGAGAGAAAAGTACTGCATCAAGTCTAATTGCAATATACAATGCACACATATGTAGTACATACAAAACACTCCTTAATTTACTAAGCCAGATGGAAGCTAACAGATGCATTCAATAAAAACTGTAGGCAAAACTTTTAAAAAACCTTGCAGTGGGGCTACCCCCTGCACTGCAAGGGTTTACTGCTTGTTTTTGTCTAGGTGCTAAAAAACAGTTATACTCCCCCAAATCGCTGAGCCGGCTTCTTGCTTCTCCGGTTTCTGAAGCCTGTCTCCTCCTATGCTGCAGCATCGGAATCTTTTCTCAGTGTCCTCACATCTATACACGGTGTATAGAATGTGATGATTTATGCGACCTTAGACCACCGCAGTGGAGGGAGATAGAGGCTGGAAGGACCTGTCTAAGAGCAAGCCAGCTCCAAAGATCAGGTAACTATAACCTTTGTTTTTAGCACCTAGACATTAACAAGCAGTTAACCCTTGCAGTGCGGAGGTAGCCCCACTGCAAGGTTTAATAAGAATGTTGTTCTAAGTTCTTCTTTAACCTCAAGAAAAAGGATACTTAAAAATAATTAACGCTTCCATTACATTTGTTTTTGTGCACACAGAATATAAACAGTTAACACTTCATCACAGCCTACTGTAGAATAGACATTCATTAAAATACTTGGCTACATAACAACCATCAACTTTTAAAACAATGAGGCTGATTTATCAGGAGTTGAAAATGTTCACTCCACAAATTAAGTGAGGTTTCACTTCAAATATCAAATCATATGAAAAGCATAATTCCTGTTTATTTATTTCCTCTTTGCATGATTGGGTATTCAAAGGGAATACTTTACACATCCAATGTGCCCCCTAAAGCAATGGTCACAAAAATAAACCCATTGGTGTCAGCGTGAGATAAATAAACTATATTTTTGTTGTCAGTGGGGGAAAATAAGCCCCATTGTTGCCGTCAGTATGTGTCAAATAAGACTTATTATTGTTGTCAGTTGCAGTAAATTAAGCCCCATTGTCAGTGGGAGTAAATATAAGCCTTATTGTTAGTGTAAGTTGGGCAAAATAAGCTTTATTCTTAGTGTCAGCGTGGGTAAAATAAGCCCCATTGCTGATGGTGGGGGTTGTGTTTAATTATTACTTACCTGATCAAATTATTATTATTATTATGCAGGATTTATATAGCACCAACAGTTTGTTCAGCACTTTACAATACAGGGAAGACATTATAACTACAATACAATTCAAGACAAGATGGTAAGGAGAGCCCTGCCCATGAGGGTTTACAATCTAAGAGGGAGGGGGCAAGTGATACATGAGGAAGTAGCTGTGTGGAAATTAATTGTTTGAGAAAGAGTTCAGTGGTTAGTTTGAAGTGTGATAGGCTTCCCTAAAGAGATGAGTCCTTAGTGATCGCCGAAAGTTAGAGACAGACGGGAGACAGACGGACATGTTGGGGTAAGGAGTTCCAAAAAATGGGAGAGACTTCGATCCAATGCTGCTGCTCAGTCTCCCTCTTCTGACTGTACTTATGCCGTAGCTGTTGGGCAGGAAATCACTACACCTGAGAGTGCCAGAATAATTACCATCTGCACAGTGTCCTGGACCCTGCGGGCCATGAATACTGCGCGATAGTGTCCAAAACCCCAAGACTATGGACACTTGGGAACTATGTACATATATGTATGTATTGATTTCACCTAGAGCATCACAATGACTTCCTAGAGGGAAAATGCTACTTTTTGCGGTTGGCCTTTAAAGTGTTTAAGCAATTGTTTTGTTCAATTGTTTAAGCACAAGAGCAAGATGATTTCACAGTGTTAAATGCTAAGGGGCAGTTGTAGATAAAAACCCCTTAAAAGAGAACCATGGTGCATGTTGGCATTTTAGTTTCCTATGATACAGGAGTACATTTTGCAATATTTTCCTGTAATAAAAAAAAATACACCATAAGCTTGCGTTTCAATATAATATACTATGGGCAGGGCTAAGCTCTGTGCTGGGAAGCGATCCCAACAATATTGTCAGGATCCTCCCCACTCCCCTATCTTCCCACTGAATAACAGAAGCTTGTGGGAGCCGCTGCGTGTTCATAAATTTCCGCGCAGACGCAGCTGCTCCGTCTCTTAGCTCCATCCCCCCTTAGTCCCACGTCTCTGCCTCTCTTCCATGCTGCCATCTTGGACATACACATAACACATGGGGAATAACACAGGCACACCAGCTCCGTTCCCATCCCCCCTCCACGATGTTGTCTTGTGACATACAAATAACACAGATGCTCCCCCGTCGGTTACTAAAGTGCCAAAAAGGTGTACTCCATAGTTCTTTTTTAATATTACTACATATATGAGCCATATTTTATCAAAATTTCCATCTTCCTTTTTTGAAAATCTTAGAATCATTCTATAGAATGCTTTTGTAATTTCCATCCAAAAATCCTGCCTTGAACATACCGCTAAGAAGTAATGAAGATGTAATGAGTTATATATATATATACTCCCTGGACTGCAAACACTTCAATACTTTAAGCATTAACCTCACTGGTTTCCAGTCAACTTGAAAGCAGCTAGAAAGTAAAATTAGGCTTAACACAGACGTTGGCATTTAATGCAACTTCCAAAGCCAGGAACCTGTTGTCTCTTTTTGCAAATGTCCAATTAACACTAAATAGGGGCATATTTATAAAGCAATAAATCTGACATTTACCATTCACTGAAGGTAAGTCTTCCAGGTTCATTGCTTTATATATTATATTCATATTCACTGCTTTCCTAATAAATCCCTATTTACCTTTACTGTATTTATTATAACAGCCCCTGTGCAGAGATCAACCACAAAAGGGTTGGAGCCTACATAAATAAATTAATTTACTTGTTTTAAAGGCAGCATAGGCAGTAGTTACTGCAAAGTACAAAATAGAACAC
>NW_017307373.1:498507-499284 GCF_000935625.1 Nanorana parkeri
GTATTCTGCTCCTCAGGACATTTTGAAACATGATTTACAATTTCTTCCAGTGTCGACACTTCTCTCGTAACACAGCTTCTAGTTAAAAGCACTGGTCTGTAGATGGTAGAAGAAATGGACTGCATCAGTATTCAGAAGGAAAAAAAAATTGTTCTTCCTGGTTACAATGCCCATGTTCAATCAGGCCAGAGTTAATGGAAGGCCCTTCACTACTAAGCAATAAACAAACACAGATGGGCAAATAGTCTGGAATCAAATCTACTCTATGAGGTGGACAATACATAGTTAGTTCCATTACAAGCCTCTCACTTGGGAATTGGAGCTGTTCCCGAGCACTACTCATTACACACCAGAACCATCTGTAGCCAGACAGAACCTTATTTGGAATATATAAAGGACACAAAAAAAAATAGACGAGGAATGAAGAGCCTGAGAATCCTATTTCAACTTTAAATTTTGCTTGTGAAAGCCCATTTGGTTTTAGTCTCGGCAAACAGGAGGCCTCATCACTCACAATGAAGTACGCATGTAGCAAGGATTAGTTGAGATCAGGGAGATTGAAGGCAATTGCTACTTTCTACTGGGATATATCCAGTGGTAGTATAGCCTTAAAATGATACTGTAAATGCCTGTTGACTGTCACACTACATATTGGAAAACAATTCACCTATACTTGCTCATTGTGTGCCTTCACATACATTTAAAGAAAAAAAAAGTATGGGTTAAATGCTTGTGTGTGTGTGTGTGTATATATATATATATATATATATATGTTAG
>NW_017307373.1:500236-513792 GCF_000935625.1 Nanorana parkeri
ATATATATATATATGTTAGACTCACAATGTAACTCATTGTATTTGCTTTGATTACTAACGGAGTAGAGACTGATCACTTTGCACAGTGAATGTTCACTGAGTTTAAAGTCGCACAGCACTCAGGAGTTAAATCTTAAACATGCATTCAAGTACCCTAACTACTAACAACATTTTTTCTTATTTGTGTATCACTCGGCTGTAGATCCTCAAATCATCCCTGAATTGGTGCTGACACTGTCCTTCCTTCTGGAGGGTGGCTACTTTGGTTCCCCATGGTCCCTGTGTGTGTTGTAAAGTAGCCACCGCTGCAAGCTCACTCCCTTGATGGACTTCAATCTCACGTTTACTAATTTGTATTGAGATTGTATTCCATTACGGGAGTGAGCTTGGAGTGGAGCTACTTTACAACACACAGGGACAATGGGGCACAAAAGTAGCCACCCTCCAGAAGAAAGGACAGTGTCAGCATGAGTTCAGAGATGGGGGATCTACAGCCGAGTGATGCACAAATAAGATACATTTTTGTTAATAGTTAAGGTACTTGAATGTGTTTTTAAAATGTAACTCCTGAGTTTAGTGTCACTTTAAAACCCAAGTCCATTTCTGGTGTTTAAGCAAAAATTGGATTCCAGACAGTGGGGGAAAAAAAAAACATCTTCTGCTGCTTTACTCACCTGATCTCTGGTGGTGTCCCCTGCAGACCCACTGATTCAGAGATTCCCTTCTTTGACGGATTATTTTTTGGCACAGCAGTGCCACATCATTATGTGCTACCAATGTCTGCACCATTTAGGATCCACCCATCACAGAATGAAAGGGGCCTGTGCCATCATGAGACCAGACCCAAGATTGCAGAAAGAAAGGTAGGTTTCTTCATTTTTTTTATTTATAGCAGGGCACGGCTAGCTCTGAGGACAGTGGAGGACAAACAGGGAAGGAGGAATCTGAGGCGGGAGTTGACATTTAATAAGTGTAATAAATATGTACCCATTTTAGAATCGTAAAGGTTCGGTATATAACAAAAAATGTCAAAGAAGTGTCAAGGCAGCGTATGAAGAAGAGGAGTGTGAAGCATTTGACTGCTGGCAGTATGTTTAGTAGAATAGGGTGGCGGGCATGACAACAGGCCAAATATACAGGGAGTGTGGCAGGGAGCAGTATGTGCAGGAGAGGAGTACAGAGAATATAACAGCAGGCAGTAGGTGTAGGAGAGGAGTGCAGAGGATATGACAGCAGTCAGTAGGTGCAGGAGTGGCGTGTGAAGGGTATGACAGACAGAAGTGTGTACAGGAGGGGAGTGCGGAGGGTATGGCATTGGGCAGAAGGTGCAGGAGAAGAGTGCAGGGGTTATGACAGCAGTACGTAGATGCAGTGGAGGAGTGCAGAGTTATATAAGTAGGCAGTAGGTGCAGGAGAGGTATGTGGAGAGTATGACAGTGGGCAGTAGTTGCAGGAGAGGAGTGGGGAGGGTATGACATTGGGCAGAATGTGCATGAGAGTAGTACAGAAGGCATGACAGCAGGTAGAATTTGCAGGTGAGGAGTGCAGGGAGATTTGTGCTGAAGGTGGGATCTCACTGGGGAAAGACCAATCTGTACACCGAAGGTGTGATGTCACTAAGGAAGGACCAGAAAGAGGCTGATTTGCACAGTGGCAAAGTGAAAAGTCTCTACTCCTTTGGAAAATTAACCCCATTGTGTGTAGGGCCCTCATGCTGTTACTCACATACATATAGTATGTGGAACAACTAAAATATGAGGACCTGTGTATATCATCTCCACCTCCTCAGCATATTATCACTAAATCGGTCGGAAGAAGGAACAAAAAAATCTTTCCATTAAGCAGATGGTAATTTCATTGCCAGGCTTTATGAGTCAGTCAGGAAGATGCAATGATTGTGGATGGTACAGTGACCCCACACACCCAGCTTAAAAAATGTCCTGGGCCCCTGGTTTAGCAGATCAGATAATTTATCTCCAAGCATAAGAAATAAAGACAGTTTTAATGCTTGGAAATCTAAACAGCTCTGTCAATAGAAACTCTAGAAATGTTTTAGTCCGTGTTCTTGTTTATATTTTTTTACTGTTTTGCTTAATAAAAACATGTTCATCATTGATATAGATTATGATTTTTTTAACTAAAATATCTGGCTGAGATACCCATACACTGAAATGGATAGCAAACATTATATTTAACTTCTCCAGTTCCTACTGTGGCTGCATGCGCTGAATCGCCTCCAGCTTTGCCTGAGGACTTTCATTTTCCCAGCTATTGCTTTATTGTTCTGATTCTACTGGGGGCATATACAATATTAAAACATATATTAGCAATTTGTATCATGAAATAATCAACAGATAATCCTCCAATGATTTTTTTATGCTTTGTAAAACTTGTGAACACATTTCAAAACCTGTCCATGCACAATGTATTCTGGTTGTTTATAAAATTATTTATTGACCTTACAAGTGGAATACGAGTTGGTTGTTGCTATTGTTACACTGTTAAAGCTGAACTCCAGGAAAAAAATGAAATTGAAGATAATAGGTAATGGAGCCTTTAAATAGCAGCTATTCCTTACATTTTTTTGTGGCACATGTGCCAGAGGAAGCCGCATTACAGGGTCATTTTGGGTATTCTTCTGAAAACCCTTTTTTTGTGTCTCAGTGCTTTTGTTCTCTTTCAACCTCCTCAGCCACTTCCTGTCTACATGCAAACACTCCAATGTCAGCCATGTATAATTCCTCTGAACCAGCTTTCTGATAACGACTATTGTGTACTATACCTGTGCAATGTGTGTTGGCAATGCTGTATACATTAAAACACATTATTTGCATTAACATGTTAGGGTGTCATTCATTTGGAATGACACCTCAATACACTAAAGCAACGCTGGAAAAAATGCTGCATGTCTGTTTTTTGGGTAAATCCTGTGTGTTAACAACCTATTCAAAATGAATGGGCTTCCTTAAAAAAAGGAACTCCAGGAAAAAAAATCAGCCTACTGTAACTAGCTGTTGGAAGTATAAAGCTTACCTTTCTGCATAGCAATGTAGTCTTCCAGAAATCCATAGTACAAGCCTGTGCTTCCTGCCCTCTGCCTCCTTCATTTCCTTTCTGTTAGACCTCTAGCCACTGGTCTAATAACCTCCCCCCTGTAGTTCTATTTCAGCCAGCAGGGAAGTGACTACATGCCTGCACACATTGCAGTGGGTGGAGTAGGGAAGTCTTAGACTGCTGGCCTGACCCCACCCACTCTCAGTGCAGAGCTCCCTGCTCTATCACACCCCCTTACCTGAGACTAGGCAGTGCACTGTCACACTTCCTTACCTGAGACTCCGCAGAGCTCTGTCACACTTCCTTACCTGAGACTGGGCGGAGCTCGGTCACATTTTGTTCCCTGAGACTGAGGAGTGCTCTGTCACAGCTCCTTCCCGGAGACTGGGCGGTGCTCTGTCACACTTTATTCTTGTAGACTGGGCAGTGCTCTGTCACACCTTCTTTCCGTAGACTGGGCGGTGCTCTGTCACACCTTCTTCCCATAGACTGGGTGGTACTCTGTCACACCCCCTTACCTGAGACTAGGCTGTGCACTGTCACACTTCCTTACCTGAGACTCCGTGGAGCTAAGTCAAACTTCCTTACCTGAGACTTAGCGGAGCTCGGTCACATTTTGTTCCCTGAGACTGAGGAGTGCTCTGTCACACCTTATTCTTGTAGACTGGGCAGTGCTCTGTCACACCTTCTTTCCGTAGACTGGGCGGTGCTCTGTCACACCTTCTTCCCATAGACTGGGTGGTACTCTGTCACACCGCCTTGCCTGAAACTGGGCTGTGCTGGAACTCTGTGTAAAACATGGTGTTGTTCCACATTAGTGATAGGAAGTTCAGATCTTTTACATGAATCGGATCATTTTTTAACTGTTCATTCAAATTAACCCATCCACGAGCTGATTCATCGGTTCACTTGCTGAGTCTGCTGACAAGCAAGTGAATTGAAGCTCAGGAGCCGACTTAAACTAAAGGGTTAAAGTATCAATCAAAATGAGGATCTCCTCTCATTCATACTCCCTGTGTCATCTTTCTTATCTCCCTGCAAGGTTGTCTGTCCCTTATCACTGCTGCAACTTGATAATTGATTTTGTTTACTGTGTTCTACTGGAGATTCATGATTCTTTGATTCAGTGTACAGCAAAACGTATTTATCGACCAAAAAGTCTCTAAAAGCATATTTCCACTAATGCCATATATGGAAAAATCATGCACATGATGCATATATAATGCTGCTTCACAGTTTAGACAAAAATGGTTAGCTCATGCATTTACATTCCTGCATTCATCAACGCAAGCAACACAACATAGAGATAATTTACACAACATCACCTTGCAAATTCATGCAGGGCTTTGCACAACATACCTGCTGGGTGTGTACACACTACAAAGGTGTTTAGATTCCACCCATAGATCATGCTGGGAGGGAACACACTACAGAGGTGTATACATGTTCGTGGTGTGTTTATAAGGTTAGTAAATCAACCCCTTTGATTCAGTGTTCTATGTTATAATGGGGACCCATATTATTCTTTGTTTCAGTGTACTGTGTTCTACTGAGGACTCATGATTATTTGATTCAGTGTACTATGTTCTAAAGGAGACTCGTGATTCTTTGATTCAGTGTACTTTGTTCATCTGAGGACTCATCATTATTTGATTCAGTGTACTATGTTCTAATGGAGACTCATATGCTTATTTGTTTCAGTGTGCTGTGTTCTACTGGAGACTCATATGATTCTTTGATTCAGTGTTCTGGTGTCTTATTGATTCAGAAGTGTTGTAAGTTGTGATTCTCAGTGTACTGTTAGCTGGCACATTGGTTGCAGGGAGGGGCTGGCAGAAGTAGACCTTTCTCACCCTAGAATCATATTACCAGAGCTGCTGTCCTACCGATTCAACACTAAACCCTTTCAAATGAATCAGTTATCAATTCATTCAGATGAATTATTTAATCCAGTTCACCAAAAAGAATCAATTCAAAAGAACAATTTATTCATGAACTGGACATCCCTATTCCACACAGCCTGATGCCCTGCTGGACTGTTAGGAGGAGGTAAGATGACTTCAAAGCAGGGGAATTTGTGATGCAGAGGCATCTCCAATGTAGTTTTTCCTTGTATCTGCACTCAGCAAAAAAAGAAATAAATAAAGTCACTGGAGCATATAGCACTTTGTAGCTCTTCCCATCTCCAGCCTCAACTCTGCCTATACTCGCCTCCCACTTCCTCTATTTCACATTGCTTCATGGGAGATGTAGTCAGCTCTCTATGCCAGGATATGACAAGCACTGGTTACCTAGATCCTCCCACTGGCTGTAGGAAGGACTGATTTAATAATAGGAGGATGTGACATCACTGGAAGCTAAAAATGAGAATTACAAGAAAAGTAAGGACTTCTATATTACATTGTTATGGCAGCTTGCTTCCTCTGACTGAGAGGGATCTAAATATATAGAGTGATGTGCATCCTGAAGTTCTTCTTTAACGAAACACACATTAACTAACACGCAAGTTAATGCAATGCACATAATACAAGTGTGAATGGCTCATAAATTATTCCATCCTGTCAGCAAAAAAAGCAGAGAGGTGTAAGAGCAGAGAAGGAATTGTTCACCAACAATGAGTACATAGTTACCAAAAAAAAAAAGGATATGGTTTTCATCATAACAACATATTAGTACAGACAATATACAGTGCAATACCATTTAAGTATGAACAGCCTGTACGCTAGTACATAGTAACCATAGTTTTCATGTGTTTCATATAAACAACTAACCATCTCTATGTTCTTCCTTTAGGAACATTTTCCTACTCTTCCTCAATGAATACTTCTAGTTCGGAATGTATGTTTTGCATGCATTATACTGTCTGTTTGAGATCTATCTAGAAAGTTGCAATAATAGTTAACTTTGGAGACTTCGAGGGTCATTCTAAAACCTTCAAGTAGTTCGTTAATTTTCAGGGGAATTTTTGATCAATGGCTTTTTGGAATATTTAGAGTTGTTGCTTAAAGCACAGGCTTTCAGCCCAAAGGGCGCTCTGACAGAGTGTTTGTCAAAGTAAATTGATAATACTAGTAAAGAGATTACCAAATATTAATCATTAACATAAAAAACTAATCTCTGAGCCCATTCTGACTATTCAGCTGCAGTAACATGCATAACCACAGCATGCAACAGTATGTGCCTGTAAGTAAGTGTGGTGTGTTGCAGTGTCAATCATTTTAAATAGTAACCCAACATGCTATAGAGTAGTGAGCAATGACTCACAGTGCAGCACATCACATTGTACATCCCATGCATCAAAAAACAGGGGGCCTGTTTATTTTTGGGTCGGCTTATTGCAAAGCATCACAACGTGCAATAACATTAATGGGTGTAATGCACCTAATGTCTAAATGGGTGCTTAAGCAGAAATTTATTTTTTCTTTTGAATTGCACATGTAAATATTAAAGACCTATGCTGGGTGTCCAGCTAAGCGGTATGTAGTGCAGGCACCAAAATGTGTCTACACATAACTATGACATATTTCATAGCAGCCTCTACACCTGAATCGTTCTGAGCGGGCAAAGTTCTAACATTTCTGGTGCAATGTCAGAACTTGCCTACTCCTTCCTGACACCACACATCCCCATTGGCCCATTGATTGCACATCATGAGGGCCTGTCACACTGGCCAATAGCAACATGTGAGGGTGGGCAAGCTTTGTCACTACCAGGAAGTGCCAGAGTTTCTCCCAATCTGAATGACCAGACTTTATATCATAAAGGGTACCTGCTGCAGGTATGTGCAGGCATCTGCCAATAGTTTATTTTTGTTAAATATTGAAATGATCCCTTTAGCTTCCCCAGCCCTAACAGGTAAGCTATCCCCTACAGTGAACCTAAAAGAAACCTAACCTAACACTTAAACTAGCCTGTATATTAAAAGGCTGTTATGCGTATGCTTATGTAGGTTGCTGTGCCAGTAGCAAGCAGTCTTGCAGTGAAATCATGCAGAGCCACAGATCCCACCCTCCTAGGTAAGATTACATTATTTTGATGAAATTAACTTTTCTGGGAAATAGATGAAAAGAGTAACGATAAAGAGATTATCAAAAAGGTTAATGGTAAAAGGATTATCAAGGTGATCATGTCAGCAGGCTCATCAGGAAGGAAGATGTAGTTATCTCTGCAGGGAGCCTATTGTGTGCGGGAAGGAGTTCAGACTTAGTGTGACAGCAAAATATGGCACACAAAATGTCCACCCGAGAGTTCCATAAGTTTGGTAATAAGTCCCTTTGTCCACGTTCCAGCGGGTAGGCATAGCTCTAAATAAGCCTGTATGGTTGTTCCATAGAGGGGTTAAGATGTTAGGTCCAGGACAAGATGCAGTACTAGCCCAACTGGCAATTTAAAACCTAAATTCAGGCCATGGTCCATAATCGGAGGGGGAGGAGGCTGGACCTCAGTCCCCTCCAAGTGCCCAGGGCAAAGAAGGCTTGCATGACAGAAGCTTCCCCTGCAAAAGTAAAAATTCTCTTGCAAAGTGAACAGCCTATTTGCCTTTAGAAAATCAACCCCTATGACTCTTACCTGATGTTTTACTTTAAACGACAAATTGTCTTGTTTAACAGTCTACATTTTTTTTAAAACAAGTTAAAGATTCCCTGGATCCTTTTTTTTTTCTATTACAGAAGTGGAGATTCGCGTTTAATGAATGTAAAAATTCTGAAACGGCCAGTAAAAAATATTTTCATAACCAATTTTTGGGAGGCGGTTATGATTATTTTATGTTTATGTCCGTGAGTTCTTGATGTGCACCTATTTTCATCAAGCTCTTCTTAAACGCCCTTTGCCACTTAATGCTGCAATTCAAATCTTCGCGAGCAAGCCCGAAAACCCTCAAGAATAAAACATGAATATTACCTTGTGGGGCCGTAAAAAGAAGACTATTAGAATATATCACCGACACACTAGGGGACCATTTAGAGCGCTGCCTCTAAATACATCATTTAATTACAATGGAGACATTACTTCATGTTTCTACTGATGTAAGTAATATTAGAATTCATGATATTCGCAGGCTACTGAGGCCCATTATATTGGCCATAAGCTATTCTATAAGATTTACTACTAAAGGCCCGCCAGGGTATTTGAGCATTCATGGATTCTGTGGCAGTAGGCTTTTATCTAAGACACATAAGTGAGGACAACTAAGTTATTATCGCTAAGAAACATGGCTTAATATTTTGGATTCTAAAGGTTAAGGTGTCATAAATCCTGAATTACTCTCAGATATCACATCGAAAGACATTTTTATGTTATTTTACTCTTCCTTGCCGCTTAAAATATTTTATGATGGCAGTTTCCAGAATTGTACCATCTTGTTTACGTTCAGTCCCCAGATATACCAGAAATACTGACACAGCTCTTAGTTTATGCTGCTGTGACAAAGGTTAAGTGCATGCATAAAGAATCCTTTTTCTTCCTCTTACAGCCTTTGCTCGTGTCCATAGATTTCTGTTTGATCAGTTGATTAACCCAATCAATTAGGCTATCGTCTTCAGTGATTGCACAGTTTTCCTGTGGGATGGGAGACGGGTGGCAGATATGCGAAATGATTAACAGCACTTAATTATTACACAAGAGTATTGTGCAATAAAGGTATGCTTCAGTCATGCTGGAAAATGTTGCATCTGATCTGACTCAGCAGATGAAAAACCTAACCGCAGGCATTACATTCAAAGGCATTTCTCGTCGATACCTTCTATGTATACCCCATGCAGGTACCTAGGAGCTTAGGGCCAACTCCACCCATAAATGACACTTCACGCACTATTCCAGGCTCTAAGTCTCTACTACCCACCAATCCACCATATTGCACCCCTTGTCCTTTTTTTAAATTTACTGCGTATACATATGTTTTTCTCCCGAAGTCTTTGGTCTGCTTGCGTGACATCACAGGTCTTCTTTATCCTCTTCTTCCTACTGGGATGATTTAGTCCTGAGTGCTGCAGAGAATGCAGCCACGTAATAATGTGCCGCTACTTTCTGCAGCATTGTCCAATAAGTGCAGAGTGGCATGATGATGCGCCCCCAGTGATTCAGGTCCTTGATGTTCCTGGCTCAATTAAATTGATTTGAAAAATGTTGGGCATCGTTTAATCTAAAAGCACACGGTTGCTGTATATGGTGGAGGACATGTGGAGCAGCACTGGAGCATGGGGAGGGTGAGGACTGTTTAGAGTGGGAGGAGGGGAAGAATGAAGGGGAAAAAAAAGATACTTGAGCTTGGCTTTAGGTATCCTATGGGGTGCATCATCCATTAAATGATATCTCTCCATCTCTAAGGTATTTTCACCCCTTTACTTTAGGTAATAAAAAAAAGTCACTTTCTCAGAGCTCAATTCCCCAAATATCATGAAAAATCTACTGGAAAAGTGCGGCATTAGTGTTTCGTTTTATGATGGCCACAGCAGTAGAGAAGTATGCTAGTTATCTTGGATCTAAAGACCCTTAGAGAAAAGAGCAATCAAAACATGATTCAACATGCTATCAACCACACCAACTCAAATATCTATTTTGAGTGGAGTTAACATGTAATCATACAATATATTTCAACATTAGTACAAAACCTGGGAGGCACCGCTGGGCCACAGTAAAAATTAAAGGCAATATTTATATGTAACTTCAGTTGTCTATATTTCTGGTAGGGATGAGCGAACCCAAAAATGTCTGTGAAATGCATCAGGGTTAGAGGAGAAGGTGTAAGGAACCATTTTACCTGCAATTTAAAAACCCCCAAATAATTATATATTTTCTGACAGACCCTGATCCTACAGAGACCATGTAGAATAAATAGATGGTAGATTTTTATGTTGCTTATTATTTGTTAATCAAATCTAATTTTTCAAATGCACATAAATTAATTTTAGTGCATACACACACGATCTGATCCCCATTTTGTTTGTACAAAATAAACGATGAGGTTGTGTCGAGTAAACAGATACCTAATATATTTCATAACTGCGTGTGCTCATGAAACAGTGTAAAATTATGATACCCAAAATAATCAACAGGCAGTTCTTTAAAAGCCATTATATCAGTTTAGAGTTAACTGAGGGACCCATAATTATTTGTCTCACTCCAGTGTGCTTGTTGATACACAGTATGTGTTGTGCAATTGTTGTTTACATATACATGCACACCATACAAGTGCATTTTCATGTGTATTTATTATGTATACAAGGGAAATAACAAACCCCCAGCATTGGGCTGGTTACAGGTACTTTTTATGGAGACATCAGGGGTCTATTATACCCCTAAGGTCTACCGTTCCCTCTGCTCCAGCCAAATGAGCACAGGACTGTACTCAATCATCTGTTTACCTGGCTTTTCTGCCAGGATTTTGACAGCTCCATATCTGGAAATTATTAGAGCTGAGCAATTCCGGGTTCACAGTCTGCTAAGGACATCAGGGAATGGATGTACTTTGATGTCCTCCCTTTCACCATCCTGACAGTGTCTATCATGGAGACCCTGTCTCTGGAGCAGCGGGAGATCCTGAGACCCACGGGGAGGGTTTCAGGAAGTAAACCGGCATGGGCAGTGCACCTGTGATTCAAGATCACAGCCTCTCACATCACATTTACATTAAAGCCCTAAGCCTGTTGCACAAAATAGAAACTAACTCATAAATGTTTCTGGGTTTGTAGTTTGTAATGGACTTTAAATTGCTCCTGAGAGCTAGTGAACGTCCTTCCAACTGTCCTGAACCTTTTTTTTTTTTGTCCCCAAATTGGCCGCTTATTAGCCTCATTAGTCTTTGTTTATTCACAGAAAGAAAACACAGCACTTTAGGCAACAATACACAGATAACAATCAAATGCATAAAACAGAGGAACAAAAACAACAAAAACATAAACTATGCTACCCAAAATATATAAAAAAACACAAACTCTCTTAATAAAGAAATGAAAAGAGAAGTTTTAAAAATAAAATCACCTGTTATGGAAGAATTTCACCATCTAAGCAGCTACAGCAGCAGCAATGGTGACAATGATGCAGTGATATTACTGCAGAAGGAAGCTGTCTGTCACAGTTTCAAAGAAAATGCCTATGCAATAGATCAACTGGCAGGATCAAAAGGTATTTACAAATATATTCTTTAATCCTTGGAACTTTTTTACATGTGGATTTCAGTAAAGCGTCTGCTTAAGCATTTTTTCCCGCATACACTGAGTTTGAATTGCCTAGGCTTGAGATGAGTTTACTTTAAGGTATTTCAGGATTTTACAATTTGTTGAACATACTTGGCTCATAGAGTGTCTCTTTATTATTTGCTACTGAAATTCCTCTCAGAAAGTTTACATAGCAAGCTCTAAGTCATAAACAATACGTGTTTTGCCCACAGTGCATTAAGGCTGTTTTATGTGGGAGCAGAACTCAGCTGGAAAGGAACCAAAAAACACAGTCATTATGTTTGGATATTCATCTGGCAGCCCAAGAAACAGACTGGCTATCGCTGCATGTCGATGGCTAGGCTGTAACACATCATAGCCAACAGATTGCATGTTGGATGGACACAAATCCGTTCGGACTTTCACCTTTAGAAAGCTGACTCGGAGATCTTGTGTGAAGGATGACACAAAAGCCTTAACCTTGTTATTTTAAAAAAAATTGATATTGCATGTTTAATGTATAGTAGACATGTGAAGATGTAATGACCAATACCCATCAATAGCTAAGTCAATTTCCACAGCAGAAAAACCAATAGTGTCTAGCTATGCATTTTAAGAAGTGGGATGAGAGTCAACAACTAGTTAAACTTGGAAATAAGTAGATGAGAAGAGTTAATTATCTTTAAAGTAAATGTAAAGTAGATATAAACTCTAATTGGAAGACATTTAGTTTGCTAAAGCAGCCTTTCTCAACCAGGGTGCCGTGTCTTCCACAAGAGTACCTCAAAATGTAGTGATGGTAGGACTCTGAAGGAGTGACTGAGGGCTCCTGATGTGAAAGGAAGAGGATCTGATGTAAAGGAGGGAGGATCACTGATTTAAAGAGGAGCTCTGATGTGAAAGGGGGGTATTCTGATGTGAAAGATAGGCTCTGATGTGAAGGGAGTTCCTGGTTTCAAGCAGGGTCCTCCCTAAAATCTGCTACATTTTAGACTGGGGTGCCTTGAGATTTTGCATATGTTTAAAGGGTTCTGCGACTGAAAAAGGGTTGAGGAGCAATGGGCTAAAACGCCATGTGTTTTAACCAATTACTTTTTTTTACCCAAAATACTGTTTCACCTTTTTTGTATCTCAATATGACTAATCTCTTTAAGCCTTTTTAAGCCACAACCTGTCCAAATGCACTCCAGCATCATGACTATTGCAGACCATGCCTGTCTAATGACCATTTGTATTCTCCACCAGGGGAGCATATGACAGGATGACAAGATAGGAGTAAAATTGGGATGCAGTTATTACCCTATAACAGGAAGTGCCTGAACCAGGACTTCCATTGACTGATCACCAGGTATTATTTCAATGAAAACTGCAAATTTAAAAAGTTGAATAGACAATGAAACATACTGATATATATGTGGACGTTGGCTGCACATACATTTACTCATGGTAACACTCTTTACTGCAAGGTTATCGGGATAAATAAAAGATTGAATTGGAATATGCATTGTACACATTTATGCCAGGGTATGTCTCCCTGAGGATCCCCTGCAGCCTCAAGCACCCCCCACCCCATCCTGCACACACACATTGTGGATGTTCTTAAATATGTGCTGAAAGGGATACTGTGATTTTAAATACTATCACATATATGCCTGTTTTGATTAACATTTATCTCTCTACCAGCTATATCCAGCATTGCAATACATATTAATAATTTTTGTCATATGGTATCATTTGAGCCACAAGGAAGTCATTTCACTTAAACCAGTGCTTGTTTAGCACTAGCACATATTTGTTTATGTTTGTACAATTTTGTGTAAAATAGATTTTAATATTTTCTTTGCAATAAACTGAATTTTAATCTATTTTGCTTTATGCATTATAGAAATGTCCCTTCCTTCTATCCTTCTCTATTTTAAAAAGATTGATAACAATATATAAAATTACATTGACATGTCAAAGCATATATGACATGTTAGTGCTTGGGTTTAATTCTAGTTTAAAGATCCTGTGTCTTTTGTGAGTGTTACAATTTTGTACAAGAAATCATGATTTAACCACTTGTGGACCAGTCAGTATACCCATATGGCCAGTCCACTGCCCCATTGCACCTGTATGACCTCCTGTGGCTGCCTGTGTGCGCATGGCTGTCACTCGCAGAAGGCTTCAGGCACAGAGCCCATCTAGCTCTGTGCCTTGTGATCGCTGTGATTGGCTATAACAGCAATCACATGGAAATATTTACATTACCAAGCCCACCGCTTTTTCTTACAACAGAGGCAGGGGAGAGTAAAGGAAGTAATTAATGGATTACTTTCTAATGAAAGCAAGCCCCCCCCCCCCCCC
>NW_017307373.1:513974-537595 GCF_000935625.1 Nanorana parkeri
ACTTCCTAAAGAAAACAACCCCCCCCCCCCCCACACTGTATACATTAGCTTCATTCATTCTCCATTCTGGCCCTGTTTCAACCCTCTTCAACCCCCTTATCCTGCACATCTGTACATCAACAACTTCATCTCCCTCCTCCCACTGTATGTGAACCATTCCTTAATCCCTTCACCTCTGCCTCCCTATGTGTATCACCTTTACATTTATTATATCTAGTGCACCAATACCAAGCTCCATGTTGTAATCCCCCCAATACTGTCATGCTTCTTCATTTACCAAATATTGTGGCAAAAAATCAATTCACCTTAAAGAGTCTACTTTCCAAAACGTGATAGTTTAGGGGGTTTTTTTTGTATTGTCCTGACATTTGTATTCGATATGTTTCATAACAAGGGAAAGAGTTTTTTTCATCTTTTTGGTCTTTTTTCTCCTTTATATAGTAAAACATTTAAAAAAGTGGTTATTACATACCACAAAATAAACTTTTTATATGTTTAAAAAAGTATATCAATTTAGTTTTGTTACAGTGTTGTGTGCTGGAGTATTTCTCTAACTTTCACAGCAGGGTTGTAATGAAGAGGGTTATAATGCCAGTACTGAATTGGTTAATGTGGAATAATCATCCTCATTTGCCAGTCGATCCGTGGAGGCTGTATACGATTTTCAGTTTAAGCTGGATTCATTATAACGTGTAGAGCCAGTAACCAAATTTGTCACTGCATTTCTGTCCAAAAAAGATTTAAATATGATATAATATTGTCTGTAATAATTATATTTGATAATAACAGGCAATTAATTACATCTCCAACTCTAGACAACAAGTAAAAATCGTTGAGGTTCTAATTCTGTCCAGAAAACTTTGCTGCTGTGCTTAAAGTTAAAAAAAATATTATTACTTTACTATTAGTTAAAAAGTATACATTATATTCTATAGCTTGTCCTGACATTGTGATTCTGGTGGAAAGCACTTTAAACTCATTTACTAACGAAATAAAAGGGGTTTTTTTTTGCACTTTTTACTAATGCAACACTAATAATCAAATAAGTTAATTAATTAATTAAAACAATGAAAAAAATAAACAAAAGTTTAAATATTAATAGTTAGAAGAATCGAAATAAATACAAATAAAATCAGCAGGAAAATATTAACTAAGGGGAGAAGGGAAATAATTAATTAATTAGGGCTTTGTATGGTAAACTAAGGGCTAATAAGAGTGGGTGGCTACTTTTGTTCTCCATGGTCCCTGTGTGTGTTGTAAAGTAGCCACTCCCATGATGTACTAGAATCTCACTTATAGATTACTAATTTGTCTTGAGATTGTCATCCATCACAGGAGCAGTGACTGCTTTATAACACACACAGTGACCATGGGGAACAAAATTAGCCACCCTCCAGAAGGAAGGACAGTGTCAGCACCAATTCAGAGATTATGTGAGGATCTATAGCTGAGTGATTCACAAATAAGATAAATTTTTGTTCCTAGTTAAGGTCGGTGGATGCATTTTTAAGGTTTAACTCTTGAGTTTAGTGTCACTTTAAGGCTTACATTTCAAATTGGACTTCAATGAGCCTTAAAGGAGAACTATGGGGTTAGGGCTTTTCCCCATAGTTCTCCTTAGGGTGAGGCGAGGACACAAACTAGCGTTCTCCCGTCACCCTAAGCTCAGTATAGCGCGAGCTACAGCTGACGGTATACTGAGACGCCATAGTATACCGCGAGCTACAGCTCGCGGTATACTGAGACGCCGCAGTACAAAAGCACTCACCTTATAGTT
Source organism: Nanorana parkeri (assembly GCF_000935625.1). Taxonomy (NCBI): domain Eukaryota; kingdom Metazoa; phylum Chordata; class Amphibia; order Anura; family Dicroglossidae; genus Nanorana; species Nanorana parkeri. The sequence goes on from NW_017307373.1 coordinate 515,752, forward strand.
CTCCTTTAAAAGAAAAAAGTTACCAATATATGGTTATTAAGCATTTCATGGGCATATAGCTGTCTTCCAGTACCTGACTGTTTATATACGGTGCTCCAGTGACCAGATCATCTGGAGTTTTCCCTAAGCAGCTATTATAATAATGTTTAGCTTGTGGTGGTCAAGCATCCTGTACTGAATTTTCTAATCAGCCCTATAAGGAATTCAGGGCACATAGCCTTAGCTACAACTTTTGGCCTTAAGCTGAACAAGTTAATTATGGCCACAGTCATGTAGAAAGGGAGCCCAGAAGCAAAAGTGGTAGATAACACTGCTAAAACACCTAAGGTATGTAAACAGCTAGCAGAAGCTTAACACGTCAGTATCCAACCAATACTACATGGACAGTTTTGGTTAGACATTTTTTTTTAATATGCGAAGCATAGCAGAAGGCAATGTATCTTTGGGATTATTGTTATTGATTTATATATTCTCCAGCATCACCCAGATCATTACACAAAGTGAGGGATTACAAGGGCTAAAACAATAACAGCAAAGTCAAGCTTTCCTAAGAGATATATGCTTTTACTGATGACCTCATTGAGAAAATTCTGAGTGCCTGGCTGTTATTCAGAATCACTGGCTTTAAAGCATATCTTAATTCAGAAACACAAATGTAATACATTGCACCTTATAACTCCTTAGATGTGGTGGATGCATTCGGTTTTTTTTTCCTGTTTTTTTCTTTATTGTCAACAGGCATGAGGTGTTCTACCTGTAGTTCACAAAAGGTAACTAAAAGGGAGTTACAAGGACACAGGTTTTCTGGCAGGATCATCAGGTGATTTTCTTGGAAATTGTAACAGGAGAAAATTAACTTTGCCTAAAAATAAGAAAACTAAGGCTGCCACTACATTTAAGGACTGTTAAGCTGCACTATATTACATTTTGTTTGATGGTTTATATATCCTTTAATACTTTCTGAGTCACTAACCAGGATCAAGTGTGCAAGTAACAGTATACAAGCGAAAAGATGGACACCATCACTCCGAAGCAAATCCAGTATGTCTATTTATTCACGTACTTGTTGCATAGTCAATTAGTGTTTGACTATGCAACAGGTACTTGAATAAATAGATGTACTGGATTTGATTCGGAGTGCCGGTGTCCATCTTTTTGCTTGTATATTTTGAGTGGAGCCACCCGTTGATACCCGTTGCACCCACCTCTTATCTGATGGAGCAGCAGTTCTGAGTGTGATGGGTATGTGGACTGAAACCAGTCACAGTAAAGTCATACGTCTTTATCTGTACACTCATTGCAGGCCATTGGGGTTGTTTTACTAAAGGCAAATGGGCTGCTCACTTTCCAAGGGAGTTTGCACTTTGCAGGGGAAGTTTCCTTTTAGGTTAGACTCCAGAGACAGAGACATTATCCTGCCCCTGTACAAAGCATTAGTAAGACCTCATCTGGAATATGCAATTCAGTTTTGGGCACCAGTTCAGAATGTTGTGGAACTGGAGAAAGTGCAGCGAAGGGCGACCAAACTCAAAAGAGGCATGAAGGAGCTCAGCTATGAGGAGCGATTAGCTGACCTGAATTTGTTCTCTCTGGAGAAGAGGCGATTAAGGGGGGACATGATCACCATGTATAAATACATAAATGGTCCATATAAAGAGCTTGGTTCCAAATTATTCACGTTAAGGTCACTGCAAAGGACAAGGGGGCACTCTTTGCGTCTGGAGGAAAAGAGGTTTAACCTTTGCATACGGAAAGGATTCTTCACAGTTAGAGCTGTGAAAATGTGGAATAGACTCCCCCAGGAGCTTGTTCAAGCTGGCTCGGTTAATTGTTTTAAAAAACATCTGGATGTATTCCTAAATGCACAGAACATTACTCGTTATTGAGTTCTTATAGGTATATTAAGCATGAGAGAGCGTTGATCCAGGGAATATCTGATTGCCTTATGGGATCAGGAAGGAATTTTTTCCCCTGTTGGAGCAAATTGAACCGTGCTTTATAGGGGTTTTTTGCCTTCCTCTGGATCAACATTGGGTGATTGTGGGCATATCGTTCTGTTTAGGCTTTTCTTCTTTTTTTTCTTATCTGTATAGGTTGGACTCGATGGACTTGTGTCTTTTTTCAACCTGACTAACTATGTAACTATGTTAGTGAATGAGGTGAAGCTCTGCCGACATCCATTATCCAATCATGTGCAAGAAAAAAAGACAGTTTTTTTTAAAGTTTACTTGCATGTGATTGGGTATTTGCAAAGTGAAGTTGAATCACTTTCACTTAATAGGAGGAAGATTCCCATGCAAAGTGCAAATTCCATTGCAAAGTGAACTGCCTATTTGCCTTTATTAAATAAACCCCATTGACTTAAAGCTTTGTTGCAAGAGAATCATGACACCCAAGGAATCAGCATTTACAGAATGAAATGTTAGGAGAAGAGGACTATTTTTGGAATGGTCTCTTATAAAGCATACAAAAAATACTAAGGATAGAAGCCCCGCTCAACAAATCCTGAAATCTAAAAGGAAAACAAATTCAGAAAAGCTAAATCAGAGGTTCTTAATCATTGTACATTTACAGCTCCCCTAATTGATTGCTCAATATGTCCCCATACCCCTTCACCAGACTGTCCAAACCATCATAATTAACAGACCTATTAGGTTCCTCTAAGACTTCAAAAGATGTCAAAAGCTTGTAGTTACTTTACATTTGGATAGGTAGAAACAGAACAGCAGAAGCTGTGTTGTAAAACTTGTACCTGTAAACTGATGGTAGAAATCAAGGAAAGCAAATTCAGAAAGAGTGGTTGCTACATAGATAGAATATAATGGTGATAAAGGACAGGGGGGTACGGCCATCACTAATGTGAGGGGCCCAGACGGCTAGGGGGGCCCGTGCTCTGACCGAGCAATGTTTTACTATAAATTAATATATACAGGGAAGTTGGTACAGTCCCGGGCCCCCCCTGTACAATTGGTATGTTCCGTCTGTGCAGGAAGGGTTTTTTTTTTTACTTTTCAAAGCGCGGAGCAAGGCATCCAGGAGAGGAGCACAACTGCTGGACTGTTAAGGTAAGTTTTTTTAAAAGCAGCTGCCGACGGAGGAGGTGTTTAGAGACACACACTAAGGTGGAGGAGAAAGGGGGGGGCATTTGCAGAGACACAACTAAGCCCAGAGTCCGGGGGGTCACTAATCCCAGAGTCCGGGGGGTCACTAATCCCAGAGTCCGGGAGGTCACTAATCCCAGAGATAAGGGGTTCACTAAGCCCAGAGTGCAGCGCATCACGAAGCCCAGATCCAGCAGGTCACTAAGCCCAGCGAGTCACTAAGGGTTAGTTCACACCATAAGCAGTGCGTTCTGGTCTGATTCTGGCCGGAATGCATTGCCCGCATTGCAGCCGGCTCACTTATTTGCTGGGCTGGAGGGGGCGTGGTGGTCCATTGAAGTGAATGGCACCATAGCCACGCGCTCTGGCCGAAATGCGTTTGCCCGCACGGGATCGCAAGCCACATCGTGCCTGCAGTGCGTTTGGGTGCGGTGTGATCAAAATAGTGCTTGCAGCATTTGTTTTTGTCACATCCAATGTTTTTATCATTGGATGTAACTAAAGAAAGGAGCACACAGGAAATTTGAGTGGCTCAGTTAGTGATTCACTTTGGTGTGAGTAGTATGTAGTAGCAATTAATCACCATTATATTCTATCTGTGTAGCCCATACTCTTGAAAGCCAATTGTTCCATCTGTGTAGTGATCGATCAGCTGCTAGCAATTCCATCAGCATGATTGCACTGCTAAAAATATTTTATGAATACATTTTCAGACGAGCTTTGTCACTGAAGTACAGATGTTTGGCATCTTTTTATTCTTCTGGTATTCTTTTTAAAATTGTTTGTGGACATGGAAAGTCTGATTCAGTAATGTGCATGAGAAGTTGATGGTTCCCAAGCAGCAGTACATGGTTACATAGTTACATAGTAGGTAAGATTCTAGAGCTGCAACAGTTAATCGATTTAGTCGATTAAAATCGACAATTAAAAAAAAAAAATCCGATTAATCGATTAATCGAACTTAATAATCGGCTAACTAATCGATTATGAAAATAATCATTAGCTGCAGCTCTATAAGGTTGAATAAAGACCAAGGTCGATCCAGTTCAACTTATGCATGTACTGTATGCGTTTCTGTATTTATCTTGCTCTAACACTTCCCATAACCCTATAGATTAAGCAAAGAAGAAACTCATCCAGAAGTTTCTTAAATTTATCATTGCTATCAGCGGATACCACCGCCTGTGAAAGGGTATTCCAAAATGTCACCACTCTCACAGTAAAGAAAACCCTACGACTTCTAAGATTGAACCCCCTCTCTTCTAACCTCATGTTGTGTCCCTGGGTTCTCAATACAATTTTCGGATTGAACAATTTGTTCCGAATATCGTGGCCCCCATTGATGATTTTGAAGCCTGCAATAAGCTCTCTTCTTTATCACCTCTTCTCTAAGGTGAATTAGTTTACATTTTGAATGCGGTTTTCTATGCCTTTAGTAAAGTTTGTAGCCCTTCTCTGAACTTTCTCTAGTTCCAGGACGTCCTTCCAGTGAGTCAGTGACCAGAACTGCACCGCATACTCTAGCTGAGGCCGAACCAGTGATTTATAGAGTGGAAGTATTACTCTTCTATGCCTTGCTACAATCCCTCTTTTAATGCACGCCAGTATCTTGTTAGCTTTGCTGGCTGCTGCTTGGCATTACATACTATTGCCAAATCTGTGATCTATGAGCACCCCCAGGTCTTTTTCCAAGTCCGACTTCCCTAATGAAGTACCCCCATGTGGTAGTCTGCGCCCACATTCTTTGCTCCCATGTGCATGAGCTTACATATTTCAACATTAAATCACTTTTCCCCCCTTGTAGCCCATGCCTCAATTTTATTTAGGTCCTGTTGAAGTGCAAATCTCTCCTGTTCAGAACTTACTGCCCTACATAGTTTTGTATTGTCTGCAAAAACTGAAACCGAACTATTTAGTCCAATCTCTATGTCGTGAATGTATAAGATGAACAGGATCGGTCCCAGGACTGAACCCTGAGGCACCCCACTCACAACCTTTGCCCAACTAGAAAATGACCCATTTATTACTACCCTCTGCATCTGTTCTGGCAGACAGTTTTCCAACCATGTACATACAATTCCATCTAGACCTATATATCTTAGTTTACAAAGTAAACGTTGGTGGGGTACTGTATTGAATTCTTTAGCAAAGTCCAGATACACCACTCATGTAGTAGCAATTTTATTTTTAGATCTTTAATATAGTTATTCCTAATCTACCCAATAGTCACTTGAATTCTAAGCAATCTTGATATTGAAATTTAAGAATGAACCTGTGAAAATCAGCATCCCTGTCTGATCAGCAAGCATAAACCCGCAGTGCCACTATAGGACGTAAGTAGAATATATAACGAAGGTTTCAGACTAAAAGGCCTGCAAAGGGGGTTTCCCCTATAGAAAGGCTTATTGTTGAAATCACAAGAACAAGGCCAAGAGTAGCTAGTAATTTTCTGATCTCCAGTATACCAAGTGTCCTTGCCATTGGCGTCCTCTATACTCATAATGAACTTATTAGATTTTTAATACATGAACAGAGTTGTAAGTGTTTTGTCTTTTTATTCCCTTAAAACCCTATATAATTCAAATCATTTACATTTGTCCATATAGTAATCTCTTTCCCATTGATGGTTTGAGAGCCAGCAAACATGAGTCTGAACGCATCCTACAAGGCCATTATCTGCTTCTTGCTCACCTACTCACTTAATAGCATAATTACTACAATCGCTGAGGCTTAAGATAAACTAAATTGCTTTTTATAGGCTTTGCATACCATGCACCAAAATGATTTTCTAAAAAAGAGATGTAAAACTCAATTATAAGCAGAGGCAGATGGGATAAAAATGTAGACAATGTCAGCTGACTAATCCTTTCACTCACTTTATTGTTATGAAGAGCTCCAGATGACAACATGTTTGAAAATCCTTAAGGCTAGTTATACCAACACCTAATAGACAAAAAAGGACTGTCATTACAATGACCATAAACTAGCCCTCTGGTTCCAGTACTAACTTCAAATCATTGATTAATTATACCAGCAACATGAACACTGCACACCGAGATGCCAAATAATACTCTTCCTTTATTAAAATGGCCAGCAGAAACAAGTTCTGACTGACGCATTTCACGCTAGGAACAGCACTTTCTCATTGTTGTTTTCACAATGTATTGCCAAACCTTTAGAGATCTGGAGGGTTTTGTACAGTATTTATTCTCATATTCCATGCATAAAGAGGACGCTGTGCCCACAAAAAGGTGTGCAGAGGGTGAAGGACTAGTAACCAGTATTGCCTGTAGTCTACCTGCAGCTGATCTTTCTTCCATTGCTGACTTACCATGCCTTATTCTGCACTGTGTCTCAGTCAGTGTGAGGCAGATAACTTAGAGTCACAAGGCTTTGCTTCACCAAGTTAGAGCCTTTAGCAAGGAGAACAGCAGAACAGTATCAACATCACCAAATGATTCTCCAAATATCCTGAAATTAGCAGTCAGAGGCAGCAGTGCCTTACATCTCACACTGCAGATATATAGCTATGAGCCTGTAGACAGATGAGTGCATGGGAACAGTCACATGCCAGGAAATGCACTTCTATTATTCAAGAGGATTCAAGACAAAAGGTAAATATTTTAGGCTAGTGCTTAGGCACAATTATTATTTCTAGATGTTTCCTATAACATAGCAAATCTTCCCTTTTTTAATTTCTCCTGCTCTAGATATATAACAATACCTTGAATTAAGCCATCCTGCTTGTTAGGCTATCATTAGCAGCACAATAGGAACCATGACACCCATCATCTAATACTATAAAACATGGTAGTTTAAAGCTTAAACTACCATGCTTAAAGTTTAAATAGATAGATACAGTATATAAAGCTGTTTTACCTGATGGTCTGTGATTTAAACTGCACATAAACCTAATGAGCTTGCCCGTCACACTTTTTAATGCTGACTGTGTTCACATGCCTGTATGCAAAGCCTTGCAACAAGCAAAGGTCATGCTCCCAGCTCTAGAAACTAGTCAGCATGGGGCATGTCAGACCTCTGCAGAGAGACCACTGCTTCCGCATAAAAAGCAAGGGTCCTTATCAGGCTTTTGTACATCTTTAAACATCTATGTCTGTGAAGGTTCTCATTGATCCAGGTCATGGTATATCTGTAAAAAATAAGTGAAGGCAACTGGACTTGCAGTATTTTTCTTGAAGATGTTTCACATGTCATCCAACCATAGAGGTGGGGGGTGAGACATCTATTGTCTGCCACATACAATGCTGTTTTAACACTTCCTAGACTCCAATTATGCAAATGAAATCAACACCTGGTTGTGACTAACAGATCTGTGGATTGGAGCAACATTCACCATATTTATTCCCAGATAATTTTTGTACAAGCCATTCTGAATTGAGAAAGCTGGTTGAATGACCAGTGAAACGTATTCAAGAAAAATACAGCAAATCCAGTTGACTTGACTTATTTTTTACAGATATCTTTTTTTTTTTTGCATGTCAATTTTTTATTTGGCAAAATTACATAACATAAGGTAATTTACAGTAGATTACAATATGTTTTGTGGTTAAACAGTAGAACTAAGCAGTAATGGCATTAATGACATTAATGACAGCCTACCAAGCGTAGGTTTAGATATCACTGAAAAGAGAACAAAGTGTGAAATAAACCATAGGTAAAAATAAAAACAGATAATATTGATTATGACTAATATCAGGTCTATGTGTATATAAATTCACAAATTCCACCAAGCAAGTGATCTGCAGTTGATAAGTAAAAAGTTGTTGGTCAATGATAAGGATAAGGATGTTCAGGGGATAAGAGTTACAATAGCAATTCATCTTGTCTCAGGGGATTACAGATATCTTTAAACATCCTTTTTGGTTGATGTAAACTAAAGTTTAGTTGGGCTTTAAGAAAAAGTTTAACGTATACTGTAACTAGAAATTAAAGTAGCTGAACATGGGTGAAAATGCATCAAGACTATATGGTTATAATGTTATTGCTAAACTTTGTTACACATTCATTGCTTCAGTATTCTTAAAATTGGTTTTGGATTGCATCATATAGTATGCGACCAGAGAATAATCCCATGTATATTTTAAGATTTACATTCCAGAGACTAATAACCTAAATAAATACACAGCCCCCGGGCTTAAACTTTAGCTTGAGAACTGCTTTGTTGGTATTTGTAAATTAAAATGTTGCACTGCAGACAGGAATCCTACCACAAATATCACCTATAAAACAATAATATTATTTATAATAGACATACAGTGTCATCTAATGAAAACATCAAATTTTAACCAAGTACTCTGTAATGTGCTTTGTAAACTTAATAAATTAGAGCTTCCTGCAATAGTTAGTATTAACATTAGAAACTGAGACAATTCGAAAGCTAAACTCCAGGCATATAATAAAAACACAATTTAGTCAAGTTATGTATTAATTAAAAAAACATGAAATGTGTTTTTACATTGAACTTCAATAAGTGCATAATATTAGCCGGCTGTAAAGCCCTGCACAGCAGCTAAAAAAATACCGGGAGAGGAAGAGGCAGTACTCTGAGCCAGTCAGGCTATATTACTGAGCACAGTGCTGGTAGTCCATCACAGGGAACATGCATTTTGTTGAGGAATGGTTGCGAATGATTACATTAATGTATTCCTGCTCCCCCATTGTCCAGTCACAAAATTAGTTTGCAAATCCAAATGTTTAGATCATGTTTATATGTATTTCAACAGGGTGTTGAGCATACTATCTAGAGTTCAGCTATGAGTACATCAATAAGGGCCGAGCACTGTTGATGAGAAAATATGACTATCAAAAAATATACCTGTGAGGATGGAAATTCGGGAGCTGTCCCTACTGACATGTTTATAAAGGTGGAGGGTACTGAGCTAAAACTCTGGGTCTAACTTTCCTACCTAGTTAGTTACTGACCTGAACAATCATGCAGCTAGTTTAGTCTAAAAGGTCTGAACTCCTGCCTGCATGCCTGCTCTGGCTCATTGACTCACTACTTGACCCTGGGCCTGCACCAATGATCTTGGAAGCTGAAAAAGAGAAAAGTCCTATCAAAATAGCCATCATTCTCCTCTGCTACTTCTGATTGCCAGCCATTTCACATTACTATTGGCCAAGAAATCAGCTCATCATAATGATGAGCCTATAGAACTATGGTGAATCAGCAAGCTCTGATGCTACCTGGTAGTTTTAGAGCTTTGCTAGTTCAGAACGGACAACATTCAGCCATAGCAAACGTAAATAGGAGTTGCTGAAATGCCTGTGAACAGCTCTCCTTTTTTAAAGCGTCATAGTCGCTTTAAATTTGGAGCATTTAAAGATAAAGTTCATCCTTTCAATATATCCCTTGTTTTAAAATAAACATAGACTTTTCTTACCCAACCCTTTTTCTGACCAAAGGTCTCAGGTGCCCACTGCCCAGATGCCCAAGCCAAATTTAGCAGCATCAGTATTCGTCATTTAACTTGACAATAACCGTATGACCAATTTGCCTACCTAAAAATGTTTAACCTTGTTTTCTAATGACATATAGGACTTTGATTGCACTGTAAATGTATGTATGCTGTTAAATTGACACAAATGTATACAAATAAATAATTTAGCATTTACCAGCCTATAATTCTTTAATCATTTAAATGATTTTTTCTCTGACTGTTAATTTACCTTTCTTTCCCTCTAACAGCCGATTGTCAATGTGCAAGACACAATGACAGCTTAGTTGGTGGATTGGTTTTGTCAGCAAACCCATGTAACCAGTATGATTGGCTGTCACAGCAATCAGAAAACATGCTGATTGGTTCCCAATTGATAGTTTTCTCAGACAGCTGTCATGGATGCTCGTTGCTAGTTCTCTTATAGCTCAGGGGCAAAGTGTTGGGGCAACGATATGTATGGATTATGGCTGTTAACTCTGTTTTAAATATTCTGCATACTTTTTATCTGATACTGCTTTTTCCTGAAGCACCCTTACCCTCTTAACAGCAGGTTAGGGTTGCTCTCTCATTCATCCCTCTACTGGCCCTGCAGCTCAGGATGGGCCACCTTAAAGTTTTTCTGCTATTCCTCTCCTATTCTGCTATTGGAAGCATTCCAGTTAAATGCTTCCAATTGCTAAATTCTATCCTTGCTTCTCAGGAGCACATTGTATTTAAGGTATTTATTTTAGATGTGTTTATTTAGGTTTATTTTAATTAAAATTTAGGGTGACTGTACCAGCCATATATTTTGTACACATAGGACCTCCTCTTTGTTTAGTACTTGCTGTTAATTCAGGAAAATCTGACAAAGAGTGACAACCCAAAAAAAACCCAGAAACAAAAATGTATCTGCTTCAGGCTAAACGCAATATTTGTTTTCAAGTGCTGCATCAGTTTAACAATTAATAACTTGTTTTATTCTGAATTTAAGACTGATTTTTTAAAACACATGGAGTTGCTATCAGAAGTAAAACTTTATAAATATCTGTGCACGTTCACTGGATAGGACAAAGTGGAGAAAAGGGGCGAATGACAACACAATTTACATCTTGTCCAAGAAGAGACCGCCTTGCAAGCATTGAAAAAAATATATGTTTTCTGGTGACGGTGCTGAGTGAGCTATTCCCTGTGCTCAGTGTGCAAAGGAGAAGACGCTGGAGCAGTACTCTGAAGATCATGGCTATCACTGGATGTAGCGCTCACTACTACGACGATTTTCGGCATCACCAGTGGCCCTCTGCATATCAGATATAAATACTTACATCAAGTCGAGCTGGATTAATGTAAGATTACAAAAAAGATAATTCCTGGAGTTCCACTTTAAGTTTGATTATGAAAAAAAAAAAAAAAACACAATATTCTGCAAATTCACTCACATCTAAATTCTATGCCGGCTTAATTTTTTTATTTTTAATTATTTTGTTGTGCCGGATATACATTTAAAAAAATCCTACCCACCCTACAATGCTGCCTTCCACATCCCTCTCCCGCACCCAATATTCAAGCATATCTAAACCTAAAAACAAAAATGCAATATTTTGCAGCTTTCTAGTCTTCAGCTGTTGTGGCAACATTAGTTTGCACTTTTTATGCCAAGAGCATTTTCAGCAGGTACGGAAAATACCTGTTTATTTTTGACAGAAATGCCCTGTCCTTGTCAATTCCTGTGAGCTTAAACAAACACAAAGAGAACCCTTTCTTTATTGTATAAGCTATTGGCCCCATCACTGCACCATGTAATTAAGATAAACAAAGATACAGATTCAATGGACAAATGAGTGTAGACATGATGGGGCAGGAAATGCATTATTCACAGGATTACCAGGTAAAAAACAAAAAAGGAAAATAAGTCAGAAAAAGAAAATGAATGCAGCCATCACATCTAAGAACTGGTAAGCTGCAAAATATTAAATGTTTGTTTTGGAGTTTAAATACCCTTTAATACAACTTCCTGTGAGCTCAAGGCACCCTTGGGTTGTGTAATCACATCTGCTTGGACTTACAATAGAATACTGCATAGACCAGTGCTGATGTTATAATGAAACAGAGGATTGGACAAGGCCGATGCCCAAGCTCAACTCATGACTGTATTGAATAAATATGGAATTTGGGTATGTATCCTGTGAAGTTAGAAAAAAATAGCTGGGAGGGGGATGGAAATTTGGCTTTAAAAAGTGAGCACAGCTAAACTAAAATGTCTAAACTTTTGTTCCACCATATTTAATATTTTGAATTTTATACATCCTTTCCCCACGAACATTTACTCAAATTAATTTCAGTAGAATATTAAAACTGCTATAGTATAGTTTTAAATATGCACAAAATACATAAATGGACCTACAACCAAAAATAATTTCACCCCACTGTTGGTAAAAAATTAATTCAATTGTATCCTTTAGGTTTTTTGAACAACCTTTTGTGTTTTTTTGTGGAGCAGACTTGGCACAGAAAATGTGCTTTCATTTTATTTATTTATTTTTTACATGTACATGCAGGCACTTTTCTATGTATAATACGCTGTGTTCATTTTCATTGTTAGGCAGGGAGAGGGTGGTGCATAATATTAAGGGTCACAATGACAAAGCCTTCTGTCTTTTGATGGTGCTGTATAAAAAGTGGCTTAAAGGACTTGAAAAGGACCTGACATCAGGAATGTAAGACAACTGTTTTATGTTTTTTTTTTATTGGTTGTAATGATTTTTTCACTTTTTAGCCATGGCATTGGCTAAAATTCTAGGCCACACCTCCCTCCATGCTTGATTGGTGGAGGTCCTCCAATATTTACATTCATCAGTTACTTTTAATGGGTTTCTGAGCACAGAACACAAATTACTATGGGGGCAAATGAAGCCTCTGAGACAGTTAAGCAACTTATTTTAAACATCCGATGTGGAGAAGTACGAGCAGGGGGGCTGTTACTAGCCAGCATCAGGAGAAAGGGGATCAAGCTTAAAGAAAAACTCTGGTTAAAAATGTTATTAACACTTCCAGTGGGGCTACCCCTGCACTACAAGAGTTAAGTGCTCATTTCTGCCTAGGGTCCAAAATAGCAAATTTATATTCACCAGATCCTCCTGTCTGTCTCCTGCTGTAGCAATAGTATGTCCCTCAGAATGCTCGAGGGCCCTTTCTAAAAACAATGCGGCTTGGAGGATGGGGTGAGTAAATCTTTTTTTTTATTTTTACCCTACGCAAAAACAGACACTTAACCCTTGCAGTGTGTGCAGTGTGTGGGCCCCACTGGAAGAGTTAATACAATTTTTACCTGTAGTTCTGCTTTAAAGTTTTCACTTTCTAATTGAAAGTGGGAAAACCTCTTTAAATATAATAGAGAAAAATAAAAGACCAAACAAGAAATACCTTACAGGCAATAATGATGGAAAAAGAGAACTTGGGTTTAAAATCCCAGGGATGGTAAAAGTCTCTACATCACTGAAGAAAAAAAAAATCAAAGACAATGCTTAGGATTACAGTTAACAATCGGTTTGTTTCAGGCTGGGGTTTAGCCTGATTTACCATTTGCAGAATTATTACCAATAATATGATGCATTTATTACCAGTAAAAGCCATTAGTAGGTCATTTTGTTCAGTTTATCATATGTGTCCTGAGACACAATCTGGCGTCTCGCAGAATTTCATACATTGATGTCACAGAGAATCAGACTGTTCTTTAATTGATTATTTCTTACCAGACTGCTTTGATTAAAAAAAAAAGAGAGAGAGATTGTCCTATTTGCTTTCAATATTGCTGTTTGGGTTTAGAATTTGTGTATCGCCGAGACAAGATGTATTCTCGCTTCCCTGTTTTAGCCTCATTAAATGTGAATATTTTATTCCTCTGTACACAAATATAAATAAATGAATATTTAGTGCTATTTTAAATCACCCTGGGAATAATTGTTTTGTTACGGTAGCAATCTAAATGACTAAATGGTTTTACTAACTCTCAAGTTGCATAACTGGTATATGTTGGAAATCATTAAAACAATTCAGTTGGTGAGCATCTCTATACACAGTTGATGGGCATTTAAGGAAAGGCAGGATGTTTTCATTTTTTATCTGACTATTGAAAACTTTGCAACAGCTTTTCTTTCTGAATCTTTCTTTGCTCACAACAGGGCTTGGAGAACAAAGTGCCTGGAAGCTAAGTGGCGTTAAAAAATTGAGTATATAACAAAATTACTTAATGGCTTAAAGTGAACCTGTGCAGCAGAAATTATGGATTTAGGAAGAATGTGACACCTCTACCTCCCATGTGACAGCTCTGCTACTTGGAAATTGTCATCCAGTGCTGCTTGAGTGTAAAATCCAGGTCATGATTTATAGCTCACACAGGGCTTTCTCTCTTTACTCCTGGTCATCAAAGGGAGTGGTGGGAGAAATAAAGGTAAGTATTTGCAGCTGGTGGGGCTATTAAAAGACCAGCCCATAAATCCATGGGAGGGCTCGCCCTTCCTAACCTCGCTAAGTACCACGCAGCTACAATCCTAGCTCAAGTTCAACACTGGTGCCAAAATACACAAGACAAACTGTGGGCTCAAATGGAAGACCAGCCACCATTTTGGACAGAGTGGGATAGGGTTCTGTTTGAGCACGGGCTGTTAACTACCGTTGTAATAGAAAAACCTTTCCAATGAGAACATACACTGTGATAAAATTTAAAAAATATTTTTATAGTGTAGGGAATGGTTAGAATGTATGTTTTTATTGATGGCCTTGTCTACACTGGGGAGATTTCCTCTCACTTCCTGTCCCATGTGTCAGACGGTTATTCAAAAAAGCAAAGGTTGTCCTCCTCAAAAAAAACTCCACTCCCTTGGCCTCCAAGTCTTTGCTCTCTCATGGTTCTTCTCCTACTTATCTAAGCGCTTATTTAGTGTCGAATACAACTCTACCCCCTCCTCTCTTCTTCCTCTTTCTGTACGAGCCCCCCAAGGCTCTGTCCTTGGACTCCTTCTATTTTCTTTCTACATCTCCTCTCTTGGTCAGTTGATAACCTTGCATTGCTTCCAATACCATCTCTATGTTGATGACACACACATCTAGCTCTCCACTCTCAAGCTCACCCCTTTAGTGTCCTTGCACATCACCAATTTGCTAACTGACATATCAGTATGGATGTCACACCACTTCTTAAAGCTCAGTCTTTCAAAAACAGATTTCTCTTTTCTCAGTGCCCCCTCCCTCAACTTTTTCATTGCACAACTATCCTTCCCTCCCCCATGCTAGGGTGCTAGGTGTATTCCTAGATTCTGACCTCACCTTTCAGCCCCACATCCAATCGCTGTACAAATCTTGCCACCTTCACCTCCGGAAAATCTCCAAAAGACACCTCTTCTTAGCCAATGAAACCACAAATCTACTAATACACTCAATTGTTATCTCTCAATTCGACTTTTGCAACTCCCTCATCATTGGCCTACCTCTACATAGGCTATCCCCCCTTCTGTCTATCATGAATGGTGCTGCCAGACTCATCCACCTCACCAACCACTCAACCCACCTCTGCCAATCCCTCCACTAGCCCAAAAAATACAATTGAAAATATTAACAACCACTTACACAGTGATTCACAACTCTGTCCCAGCTACATCACCAACCTCAACTCAAAATATCACACAAATCATCCTTTCTGCTCCTCACACTCTCTAGCTCCCTCATCAACTTCTCTGCTGCTCACTTTCAGGACTTCTCCAGACTTCTTGCTCTCTTGGTACCTGGTGCTCTCCTCTGCTGTCGGACACTCAGGGGGGAGTGGGACCCAGAGTGTGTTTTTAAATGTAATCTTTCTGACCTTCTGTCGGAGTGAGAAAACTATAGGAGAATCCCTATTTAAATAACATACAGAAGCAGGCATTACTCACCAGACATCAGACATTAACATTTGCAAAATATAATTATTCCAATAAGGATGTGGTAATAGGGTAGTTTTATCACACCTATTACCTTCACATACTTACAGGTGCTCCAGGTGCTTCTTGATCATTACCCCAGTGACCATATCATTAGTCATCAGGGGGGCATCTCTGATATGAAGAGGCAACGCTCTGGTGGCCACCTACTCACAGAGACAAAGTGCAAAACACGGCATTGTAATGTAAATGTAAAAAAGATCAGCTGTAAGGAGCACGCCGACATTATTTGTGTCTAGTCCTTTGACCTCTCCTACCAAACATTCAGGTCCTCTTTAAAGGGAAGCAGGTGGCAAGAAACTAGCCATTGCCTTTTTGCTGTTTTTTGGTAGTTCCAAAAATAGGATCAGTTTTCACATAAAAGCATAATAGTATAAAAGTAGAAAGAAAGAGCAAGCATTTCATCTTTATATGTGTCTTTTTTTTTTGCTGCAAATGTTATTTGCTCAATTCATAGCTTGTGCACATTTCCTATTAAACATGTTGCCTTTTATTCAAAAGCCTACTCTGATATCAAAAATCATTTTTTTAGATTCAAAAATATGATCGCCTGCTAGAAAATCGAAACAGCTTAAATAGCTTTCAGATAGCTTTAAAGCATAATGTAGACATAAGACAGTCATCAGTTTGAAATGATGAGAAGTTAATGGTATTCTTTTACCATTAACAAGAAACCTGTAGATTAAAAAATAATGCCTCCTCCTGAATTTTCAGAGAGAGAGAGAGAGAGAACCATTCTGGTGTGTTAGAAGCAGGATTACATTCCAGGTGCTGAAAACATTTGTCTAAAAGTATGTTTCCAAGAAAAAATATATAACAATACACCTTTTCTGCTCATTTTACTACTTTCTCTTCTAAATCTGATCTCCCCACTCTGCTCTTGTTTGCAAACAGAGCCCATGGTCAATAAAAATGCTGCTTGCACATTAAAGCAGAAGTAAAGGGGATGGCACAGGTTTATTCATGACAATGATTGCAAGGGTTTCTTAGGCTCAAATGATGAAAGAGTGGTTCAGGAAGCATGAGACATCATTTTTACACATAGATTGGCCACCACAGAGTCCAGATCCTAACCCCATTGAGACTCTTTGGTATGTGCTGGAGAAGATTTTACGCAGTGGTCCGACTCTCCCATCATCACTACAAGATATTGGTGAAAAATTACTGCAACTCTGGGTGGAAATAAATGTTGTGACATTACATAAACTTATCAAAATGATGCCTTGGCGAATGCATGCCATGATCACAGCAAAAGGTGGTCCAACCAAAAATTAGAGTGTGTGGCTTTTTTTTTTGGCCAGGCAGTGTGTAAATATATATCCTGAGTTTCAGGATAATAAAATTGTGGTAGTTGCAATTTTTTTTTTTTTTTTTTAGCTTCCTACAAGGGGGTGGTACCAGGGAAGTGCATCAGAGTCAGCTCTCCCTACTTTGACTTCCTACAATACAGTCCTATTTCATTTTCATAGGAGGTAACTTAGTCATATTGAAAAGGAACTAAAGCTTGATAAACCAAGCAATTCACTAGGGTCAATTAAGTTAAATAGAGCCCCTTTTTAAAGCCGTTACAATTTTTTATATCACATCATATTAGTACAATGGTTGTAACAGACAAAATCAAATTATCTGTAAAAAATATTCTAAAGTTAATTTTAGTCCACACAAACACAATATATTACCCATTTTTAAAAAATCTATAAGATGAGGTTGCGTCAAGTAAACAGATACCAAACATGTACACCCTTGAATTGCATGTGCACGTTAAATGTCGATGAACTACCCAAAATTGTCTGTAGCTAACACTTTAAAACCCTTTAGAGGTCATCAGTTTAGAGTTAACAGTGAATGATGACTCTGGAGTTGTTGCTCTAACTCTGCCATGTGCATTGAAACCTTACATGTGTGCTGCAATCACTGTTTTTGTATGTAGACCCAACCGTTGTGTGTTTTTATGTTTATTATTATGTTTTTATGTTTATAGGTGTGTGTACTTAAGGGCGGGGGGCTTCAAAAATGTTTGTTTTTCTTGATTTTATTTATATTTTTTAAACTTTTTTTAACTTAACTTTATTGTTAGCACACAGAGGGCTGACAATGTGTAAGCCACAGGTTCTCTTTAAGGAGACATTAGGGGTCTTTTAGACCCCTAATATCACCTTTGCACTTAACTGAAGCTAAGCAAGCACACATCATGCTTGGTTACATGCGGTACAGTTCTGGTCGCCGACTTTCAGGAGGGACGTCCTGGAACTGGAGAGAGTTCAGAGAAGGGCTACAAAATTAATTAAAGGAATTGAAGGTCTGAGTTATGAAGACCACATTCAAAATCTTAACGTATTCACCTTAGAAAATAGGCGATTAAGAGGGGACCTTATTGCAGTCTTCAAAATCATCCATGGGGACCACAGTATTTGGAACAAACTGTTTAATCTCAAAACTGTATTGAGAACCCAGGGACACAACAAGAGGTTAGAAGAGAGGGGGTTCAATCTTTTTGATTGCAAAATTTGCAAGGGGTATTTCACTGTGAGAGTAGAGTATCTGCTGACCCATCAGCTTTTTTTTTTTTTTTGTCTATGGCCTCACTGATAAGGTGTAACTGGGATGGAAAGTTACATATACTTTAAAGTGATAATAGAGTCAAAGGGTTTTTAAGTTATTTCAAATTTTGATAAAATATACTTGAAATGGATGCGGCTTCTTTATGTTTAAATGTTTTAGTTTCCTACTACAGAATCAGCTCATCCCCTGAGTTCTGGCCCTGATATCATATTTTAGCATGACTGCTTTCCCTGAGCAAAAGAGTTGGAGTTGATTGGTTGAAAATAGAATGACTGTAAGTGCTTGGACAAAAAAGTAAAGAAATAGTTTGCTGGGCAATGTGTATTTGTTTGATATGGATTCCTTATTGAAAACAGTTTCAGAGTTTAATATTAATTTAAATATCACAGTACTGAGGGTCCTATCAAATGCACACAGTTGACACCAAATACTGGGTCGGCAGGTTTGGTGGGTCTTAAAAAAGATTAATAGAAAAATGTTTGCAAGTCATGTCACCAACGGGTCTTATGTAGTCTTTTAGAGGGTGGCTTTACATTAAGATGATGACATTAATGACAAGGTTGCTTTAATAATCAGCATTCAATAACAAACTTGGTTTCTTTCTCTGCAATGCAAGTCTTTGTGAGGCTATTTGGGCTGAGGGGTGTGACTGTTACTCTGCTATGTCAGCACAGAGCATTGGTGTAGAATGGCCGAAAGCAGCATTTACACGGAAAGAGAGTTTAAGGCATTTCCAAGCAAAAATCAGTCACAAATCATAACCTGTGGATGGACAGGCTATTAAGAGATAAAAAGATATGAGAATTTAAATGGGCTGTAACAATATAATCACGACAAAGACATATTATTTAAAATTACCATGGTACAAGCTGGAATTCTCCTATGGTTATTTGTCATTCATCACTACATGCATATAATCAGCAGTTTCCAGTAGTCTAATGATTATATTGTGTTGTTTTTTTGTTCCTATATATGAAGCTGTCATGCTTCAGAAATCATTTTATTCTAATAATTCATTATACATATTAAGGACAAATATCCCTTAGGTAATGTTCTTTAATCTCATCTCACAGAACTAAACAGTTTAAAAATCTTTACATTCCTGTTCCCCGCTATTAACATGTTTGAGTGAAGGATAACAGACTGAGCTAAAAATAATGCACAGCTGCCTGAGCCCGTGGACTAGGTCATGATTTTAAATGATTCTATTATAGAGAAGTTCTACTACAGGCTCCTTTGCTTCTGGCTAGAGATGTATGGAAACGGTTTATATTTAATACTAATGTGGGCAAAGCGCTCAATGGCTTAACACCTTCAGGGATGGATGGAAGGTCTCCCAGCAGACAGTCATAAAGAAAAACTTTAAAGGGGCACTGACGCAGTTTTTGTGTAACCATAAGTTATTTTCTCAAATGTATTTATTAAGGAAAAAAAACATTTAAAAAAATCACATTTTAAAGAGGATCTAAAGGCTATTTTAAGCAAACCCGTCATTAAAAGTGACAGCTAACAACGGCCTTAGAAATAAAGACTTGCAACCGCCAGGTGCAAATTAGTATGACTTGTTAGAAAATTCATCACTGCGGGGCACACCAGGAGGAGTGACTGCAAACACAGCCCCTGGTTTTTTTTTTTATTCTTTAACATGCATCTGACTTTTTGGGCAATGAAAATCTCATGGAACAATACACAATATTCTTGTCACACTCCTTACCGGAAATACCCCAATAGTGAGGGGGCGCGTAGTGACTGCGGATGGCACCACCGACAACAATTGCTTTCGGGGCCTCGCAGGGTCCCCTTCATCAGGCTGAGCATTGCATTGCTTAGCATTGCTAACCCTGATGAAGGGACCCTGCGAGGCCCCAAAAACACTTGTTGTTTTGATGACATGATGTTTCAATAAATGAACACTTAGGATTTCAAATGATTTTGGTGTGCTGGTGACATCTATCTACCTACCATGAAAATCTCATGAGCATAGGGCCATTGTATAAATCCTCCGCTCGGGCCATTGTATAAATCCTTTACCGCCACTAGATGGAGCAAAGGAGCAAAGGAGCATAGGAATTTGTATGCTACTTGGCTCCATCTAGTGAGGGTAATGCCGTGTGAATGGCTTTTACCTAGATTTACACTGGGTGGAAGATTTTTAGGTCATTCCCAAAGTCTTATTATTATTTTTTACAGAAAACAATGTAATTATTTGGAAATTACACTGGGGTTAGATTATCAGCTCAGATGTACACATAGCAAGTGCATTGTTACCAGCAAAACCAACATTCAATGGAAGTGGCAGATTCTGCAGGACCTTTAGCAAGTGATTTGTCTTCACTTCTGCAGATATTGGTGGAGTAATCAATGTGTTGTTTGCAGAAAGCTTGCTTTAAAGTGTATTTCTAGTTCTGTGGTCAAATGTGAGAAAATCCCACTATACATTTGGGCTGTTAATACATGTTCCTATTACCACAGTATACAAAAAAAATTGTTTCTTACCTTTTAGATGTTTCTTTGGTGAAGGCCTTTTTGCAGATTCCAAGCTACTCTGAGCAGTTTAAAAGTGAAAGTGGAGGAACAAACTGAGGGACAGACTGAGCTTCTCATTAACATCAACAATTAGCATACAATGCTTCAATCCTTGTTTATATATTCCAGAAAAATGCATGCCACAGCACTCAGCAGACTACCAATGATATTCACCACCAACAATTGTTTGCAGGCTGCCGTCATCAAAAGGCCTTTAGGAATTATTACAGACAGCACCTTGTCCTCGTGTAATACAGTTTATTAAGCAATGAACATACAAGCTGACATACAATACTACTCACATGGTAATTACTGAATGAATGGTACAAGGCAGACCCCTTGGTCTGCCTTGTACCATTAAAATACAAGGTACCATTAAATGCAAGGCAATGCACTTTGGAGTTAAAAATAGGCAAATGGAGTATACACTTATGGGTGCGCCAATAGGGAAGTCGGAAACGGAGAAGGATTTGGGGGTCATCATAGACCGCAGACTAAAGAACAGCTCGCAGTGTCAGGCTGCTGTAAACAAAGCAAGTAGAGTCCTGTATTGCATTAAGAAGGGAATGTATTGCAGGGACAAATCTATAACTTTACCACTTTGCAGATCACTTGTTCGGCCGCATCTGGAGTATGCGGTCCAGTTTTGGTCACCAATGCTCAGAAAAGATGTCCTTGAGCTGGAAAAAGTCCATAGGAGGGCAACAAAACTCATTAAGGGGTTCGAGGACCTGAACTATGAAACAAGGCTGTTAAAATTAAATATGTTCTCGTTGGAGGTTAGGAGATTAAAGGGGGACATGATATTCTTGTATAAACTGTGCAATGGTGAAAGCAATATTGTTAACAAACTGTTTACGGTTAGCTCCGTAACAAAGACCAGAGGGCACCAACACAAATTGGTGGAACAAAATTTTCAACACACAGGGCGCAAGGGGTTCTTCACAGTTATAGCGGTTATGGTCTGGAACTCGCTGCCGCAGGAAGTGATTTCAGCTAAGAGTGTGGAAGCATTCAAGAAACTCTTGACTAAATCATTAACCCTTTGTTCAAATCTAGTTTACAGATAATTATATCTGCAAGCAGAATAGAGACAGGGTTTATTGGTGTAAACATAACTATGCACAACCCCCTCCTTAACATTACATAGGGGGAAACTAGGTAAGATTTTTAAATAAGTATAAAGCACTTAAAAACATAAGCAGCATTTTATATATATTTTTTAGGTTATTTTATATAA
>NW_017307373.1:537670-558868 GCF_000935625.1 Nanorana parkeri
CCTTGTCCCAAGTCTATGCTGTCATTCCACCATACATTTTGGTCTGATGGCCATAGCTCCATGAGGAGTGTATCCGATATGGAGATAAATGACCATCTACACATTATATGTACCAGGAATCGAGTTGCATGGACTTAATAAATATATCAAAATTAACATTTGTATTTTCTCCGGTGGATTTTCAACATTTTTCTTTCAGCAAGGAAAATAATTGTTTTTGACATTATTTGACTTGCTTGATTCTTGCAGGCTGTAATTAGAGCCCTTAAGCTGTGTTATTTTCCCCGCACAGATCCCGCATGTGTGGGAACTGGATGGTTAATTGCAAACAGATTTTGACAGGATATCCCGAAATTCACACCAGGACACAGATGACTAGTTTTATGATGTTCTCCGAGGAAGAGCAGAGCACAGAGAGGGAATATATGGAACATCATTCATGTTTTTTTTTTTTTTGTGTTGGGTTGGAAATAAATGCTTTAGCTAACAATACAAATATATATCATTTTTGTAGTCATCGTCTTTTAGTGTCGATTTACTGAAAATAAGAAATATTAACAGTTTCTATTAAAATATGAACATCAGCAATGAGATAGCCTCAGGGTAAGATGTTTATATTTTTTAGTGTTAAGAGAGTCAGTTTTGGTTTCCTTATCACAGGGCAATGTATGCTTTTTTTTAAAAAATAGCCAATAAGACTTTTTGTGTTATAAAAAGGATTCTAGAACTGGAAATTTAAACCATATTCATTGATATTGGTGTGCAATATTATGTTCAGTTATGTCTAATGTATAATATCCTCTCGGGTATAGATGATTAAATCGGGGGACTGGCTGATTCATCACTTTTTGATTAATATTTCTATGTAGATCATTTTGATCTTCTGAGAGTCATGTAATTTAGGAATGATGGACATGATGATTAATTAATTCTACTATTCTCTGCAGATTGGACAAGTCAAATGTTTTTGGGAAGATCAAAAATTTGCAATTGGATGATCTGCCAATGACTCAATTTTTAAACCATTTTGTTCATGAAAACATGTGCTTGTGTGTGCCTGTTAAGCAGATAATATTATCTTATCTATTAGATAGGGAACACAAACACAATGCGCCTCCCTTGTGTAGAAGTTTTTATTAGTTAACTTAAAAGATAAAAAGGCAAAATGTGTACTCACAAACAAACAGTCAATAAAGAGCCTTGATCCAAGAAGTCCCATCAGCACTGGCAAAACATCAAACAGCACTGCTTAAACTTTGCAGACCGGAGCAAAGTTCTGGTCTGATGAAGGGGGCGTGTCCCCAGAAACGCATAAAGTGAAGGAACTTTGCTCCAGTCTCCTGTGTTCCCTATCTACTAGTTCTCCACTTACCTTGACTGTCAAGATGCTGCCTACTTGTGGAAGTGGATTGCACTTTTACCCCTACGATGTGTTGAATGTGGCACTGATGGGATTGTACATTTAATACCTTATCTATGTTGAACTAGCTATAAATCAGACGCCCCCTCCCCCTCTCTATATACATTGCCTCCCCTCCCCCTCTCTATGTAGATTGCCCCCCCTCACTCTATAGATTGCCCCTGGTCCCCACCCACTCCGCTGGTATATAGAGAGGGCACCTCTCTATATACATTGCCCCCCACAGATTAAGAAATGTATTGGCGTGCTTATGGTTTGTGTATGGTATCGGTGTGCATATTGGTTATAAGAGCCAGGGTGTTATCACCCTAAAGCAGGAAGTGCCTGAACAACAATTAACTTGATGCAATTTTTTTTCCACTTATATATACTGTATGTATGATGTAATATGTCTCATGACCATTATCTCATTGCCTTTTGATTTGATTAACAACTTTATAATATTAGAATATTGACCATTTTAAAGTTTTGATTAACATGTCTATACTATTAGAACTTGTAAGTGATACATTTTCCCTTAATATACACGTCACTGTGGTTGGGCCTTTGTGGTCAACTATTTCCTACAGAACATAATAAATAAATGAATAGGGGTCATTTATTAGGGCATCAAAAACACTGCATACAGCTTATAGTTTTGTAGGCTGCAGCGAAGCTAGACATTCTGTTACCCGGGACAAAGGCCAGAATCCCCCCCGGGAGAAGTTATCTATCCACACACCTGGCGGTGCCCCGAAAGCATCAACTGGGGCACATGTTCCCAGCCCCCTTAGCTCCGGCCCTGTTTGTATGCATCTGTATGCAGTAGTACGGAAGGCAATGGACCCATTAAAACAGCTGAGTCTGAAAACATAATGTTGCACTGCATTCAGCGGCGTAAAGAAATACAGTACAAAGCTTTGTCACTCTGCTTTCTCCTTCTAGCTTTATGCTCCTTCTCAATAGTTAAATGCATTGACTCCTTGTGCTGCTTTTTCCTCCCCCTGTTTGAACTTTGCTGTACAGGGACTGCAAGAGGCCGATACCAAGTTAAATGCAGGTATTTACACTACTTGCATTTAAAAAACTGTATTCAGTGACGCATCACGCATTACACAGCTGCATATATGTGTATCTTTCAAACCTGCCAAGGTCTTATCTTTAAACATTTTCTGAAATGCTGATCCAAGACAAATATGCTTAAAAGGAGTTCTCACTTCACTGTGATTTTGATTGGTGCATTCTTGTTTTGGGTCATTGACTCAAAGTATTGTAGCCATTCACAGTCAGGCAATTTGAATTTTCGTAAAGATTTCAGCAATGGAGTCCCCCTACATATTGATGTGTTTCCTTTAAAGGCTATAATCAGTTTCTACATTGCTGAAATCTGAAAGCTGTGATGCTGATTTATTTACGACAGATTTACTTTACACAGCCGCATTTGTGTAAAACACAAGATCTATGAATATAAGCTAGTATTTTTCACAAGCTGTAGGTATAGCCCATTAAAAATAATAACTGACTTTGGAGTCTCTCTAGGGCAACCAGACAAACTAATATAAGCAACTGAATACCTAGGGCTACTTTTAATGACGGGCAAAATAGCAAAATAATTTATACGCTACACGCTCCATGTTAAATTCAGCTATTTCTAGGGATTTCTACCTATTTTTAAGAACAAAACCACACAGGTAACTAGAACTGCAAAGAGCCACTGTCATCACTGGGCAACATGTAGTTAAATTGTTCTGGCAAGGATCTTAGTTTAGATAATGAGCTAAAGGAAGGCATTAAAAAAATGCAAACGTGTAATATCAATGAAATATATTTTTAGAGCGTAAAAATATAGGAACTCTATGTGCAACATGCATCGTTGTTATCAACCTGTCACTATAAAATTATAATTTTCACACCTCTTACCATGGCTACAATTACATTCATCAAATAAACGCATTAATATTTCACCTCTGCATTAAAACCAGCTGAGAAGAAAATGGATTTTATTATTCGTTTGGCTACGCTAACATTTTAAATGACCGCCTAGATCTTTACCGTACGCAGAAGAAAAAAAATCATGCTGTTCATATATCTTTCAGAGATCAGTTCTTTCTTTCAGATAAACTGCTTACACTCAAAACATGACTTTAATTACCAGGATTTTTATGCTAATTATACAAGGAGGAGAAGGGTGGAAAAAGTTCTCAGATTGCTCTTTTCCCTCAGATTTATCGCTTATCTGGGTGACTGAACAAATGACTTTCAGGTGACATCCGAGCCAACAAGTTCGCTGAAATAAAAATATACTTAATACCTTTGCATCAATAATCTAGGCCGAGGATCATTGATTAGGATAGGCTGATCAATAGAGTATTACTGACTGGTAACTGTAAGATTGCCAGAATTTTTATACTAATGCTGTTGACCTTTTTGTTACAATGTGTCAGTCTCTACGCTACATGATTTAAATTTAAATTACTATGTTAAGGGACATTATCACCGAGATAAAAAAAAATGTGTAACATAAATGTCCACTATGGTAAAACTTGAAAATTAACTTTGCGAAGCATGCAAGGAACTTGGCTGACCTGTTGAATAGTTGCTCTATTACAACGGGCCACCCTATTCCTTTTTTCTGTAACATGGTGATCCTGGACTTCACCTGTTGGTCATACTAGAACACCCTCCTTGCTGCCTCTCACACACAAAACCTCATGTGAAAGAAAATGCCATCAAACAAGAAGTTTATCGCAGCCACCAATAAGATTCAAATGTTACTGTGAAATCTCATAGGGCTCCTCTATAGAGCTGAATGTGCCCAATTCTGTAGGATATTATGAAGATATCAGATAAACATAAACTCTGTGAATGTACTGATTTTGATCACAGCTGCTTTGCTTACTGGACAGTAGGAGTAGCTCACTGATTGCTTTCAATTGTTGCATGGGATTGTTTTTTAAACTTAATCTCTGAGCTGCTCTCTCCACCACCCTATAAGTAATCACTGGCATATAAATTAAAAAAAAAATCTAAATACCCCTTTGATTTACTTAAATTCGCAGTTATGTGGTTTCCCTGTCTGGAGTTTTCTCTCTGCTTCCATGTTAGGCCCCATTCACACAAAGGCTTTTCTTGTGGGTATTTTCCGTGTTCACACCTGAGCGTAGTGTTGCGGGCAGAAAAACGCCCATAGCTGAAAAAAGTACATTACTTTTTTTTCGGCCAGATCAGAGTGATTTGTCCCGATAGACTCAATAAATTAGACCCAGTTTAGAACATGCATGTGGCTACCCCCTCCTACCTAAAATCAGTGCTTTGTGCCAATCACCAGGCCCAAAGACCGTCATGTGGGTTGTGGTAAGAAGGTGAGCATGCTTATCACTATGTAACTTTAAGTTTGCATTTGGTTAAATTCCATGGCATATTATATCAGAAGGGTAGGGCAATAAGGGTATGAGCCGATATAGGATGTCTGTTGTAAAAAATTAGTGTAAGTAAAGTAGATCTGCACTTCAGGTTTATTTTAAGCTTGATTGGATGGGAATATTGTTTTTGAAAAACCTTGAGTAAAACTGTAAACACTCCATAAAACCCAAGGATTATAATTATTATGGTGTATCTTAATGACTTTCACAGGCATTATATTCAGTTTGAGGTGAGACATAGATTTGAAGCTTGAATGATTTGAATGTGTATTAGTTCTCTAGTTTTCAGCAAATTCTTTGCATATTTTTACATACATAATGCTTGTTTATATAGCGTTATGTCAACACAATTTCAAAAGGTTAAATAGCATCATTTAGTATATTTGAAATAAAAAGTTACACATTACAGGTTCATTTCTCAGCTATGTCATTTGAAAGTGTGTGTGAAAATGTCAACATATTTAGCGCAGCAAAAGAAATGAAACTATTCATTCAAAGAATGCCTAAATACAGGCTGGATTTCCACTTCTCTGTTCCTCTGCATTGTATCACACACATTGGGGGTGATTTACTAACCTAAACACACGCACACACTAGGTGCGTGTGATTTTTTACACAGCAAAACGTATTTATCAACCAAAAAGTCTCTAAAAGCATATTTCCACTAATGCCATATATGGAAAAATCATGCACATGATGCATATATAATGCTGCTTCACAGTTTAGACAAAAATGGTTAGCTCATGCATTTACATTCCTGCATTCATCAACGCAAGCAACACAATGTAGAGCTAATTTACACAACATCACCTTGCAATTCATGCAAGGCTTTGCACAACACACCTGCTGGGTGTGTACACACTACAAAGGTGTTTAGATTTCACCCATAGATCATGCTGGGAGGGAACACACTACAGAGGTGTATACATGTTCGTGGTGTGTTTATAAGGTTAGTAAATCAACCCCATTGTGTTAAGGCAGCCCTTTCATTTTCAATGGGCTGTCAATGCACAGAAATGGACCAAAAACAGACAAGCAGCATTTTTTCTGGCACAGCCTAGAACAGCCCATGATAATGAGTTACCATGAGTTGTGGTGCGCTGCAACATGTGTGCATCAGCACTGGATTGCCCTAGTGTGTTGGGGTGCCATTCAAAATTCCAGTGTAAACACTTGAATTGAGAAATTATAAAAACAATATATTAGCAAGTGTTTAAGAATGTAAGCGAAAGTAAGATATATTTATTACAGAAAATACATTTATTGACAAATATTATTTTATACTTAGACGAACCTTGTTTCAGTCATCCATTTCCTCCACTAGCAGCTAGAGGGGAAACGCCAATTAAATTATTGCTGGTCGGGGCCAATCCATTTTAATATAATGGCCCTGGAATCAGTATTCTGTATATACTGAATATATAATATATAAAGTATATATATCTATTCATATAGATATAAAAAAAACTATGATTTGTACTATACTGACATGGATAGACATATTTTACCAAGCAGAAGTGAAGTTTGTGAGGTGAATATTTTGGGTCACTAACCTTTTGATCACTCTAATATCCATACAACTGGTGTTGATAAAAAGGGACTGTAGCAGTGGCAGCCAATTACTTTTCTTGGTAGGTTTCTTTTAAAAGTTGAGGGGGGTTTAAAGCAAACCTTTGTTTTTCCCATTCAGGCCAAAGCACCAAGTTTACTTTATTCTCCTCTCCTTCAGCATATACTTACCTTTCCTTCACTCCCTTTACTGCTCAGTTCTGTGCAGGGAGCCAACCAGGAGCATTAGACTCACCCAACGTGGCAATAATGGCCAATCAGCATGGGAAGTCCAAATCACTGTGTAAGCTATGACTTTGGCCCCTTGTAGTTAATACTGAATTATCATTCCCTTCAGGTGGCTGAACAAAGCCACAGAAGAGCATAAGATAGGTAAGTATATGCTGCTGGGGGTATGGGGGACAGAGTAAAAGTTAATATGAACAAAAACACACTTAGCTCACCTTTTAAGTAAAAAGCAAAGCTACAATTATGCTTTCATTTTTAGTTATTGACTAAAAATTTGTACCATGCATCAATTTGTACCATTAATCGTTAATTCGTATCAATGCTGAAATAGCAGCACCTGATTTAACTAATGATTTGTTCAAGAACATATTCAGATCTGAAATATAATTCTGGTTGCACTAACATTGTAACACCACCTGCCATACCCATAAGTGCCTCCCAAAATATAACAAACTTTGTGAGTATAAATGTGTCCTTGGGCTAAAAGCTTGTCATGACTTGTCATGATATTAATGCAGCCAATGGTTCCCTGCAAGGATAGGAGACAAGCATTTTTTAATAGGTATCAGAGTTGGGCTTTCCCAATGATAGGCACAGTCAGAGTTGTTGGTTCTGTTATCTTTGTTTCTACAAAAATACAAAAATCGCTACCCCCTCATCAACAAAAATACATGTACACATATTTATCTGAAATATCTTCAGTACCTAAAACTTTTTTTATCCTGTTCCCCATCATTGATATTTCTTTCCACTTCTTGTCCCAGAGTCATAGCAAAAAGTAAGGGAAAATCTCTCCAAAGGGAAGGGATTTCCCCCATTAGACAGATACAGGTTTGCCTGGTGGAAGATTTCCCTGACCTCCTGTTCCTGTGGCAAATTTGGGATTTTCCATCATGTTCTAAAGACAAGGACACCAGGACAGGACAAACAGTAAGGATGGTTCTCTCCAACAGGGTCAAAGCTAGCAATAAAATCCTGAAAGACGTTCTGACTTTTCCCCAGTATATCCAATATTTAAAAGAAGTTTCGGCTTTAAATATACTTTAAAACAGAACCAAAACATTACATTTAGATCCATTGACACAGGCAGACAATAGGAAGGAAAAGGGCAATTAAGCAAGCATAAACGTATCTATCATTTTCAAATACATTGTCACATGGCATTCTGGGTTTGTGCCACACGACTTTAAGCTAGCATATAAAGACACATGACTCACACCAGCTCTGCATTGTGGGAACCAATGTTTGCAGGCTTTGTTAAGTTTTAATAAAACCTTTTTGGTGATGTTAGCATAGGGTCCCGTGGGTCAAAGGTAAAAAGTAGCTGTATATACTGTAAGTAAGGTCTAGGAGACATGTCCTTCTTGTTATGGCAAATATTTTATTGACTACCTTTTACCTACTGTCTGATGGGCACCTCTGCTGAGAGCACCATTAAGTTTTTTTACAACTTAACTAAGGCTTTTTGACCATCAATCTGTCCCCCAAGTGGGCCTAGAATTGGGTATCCCAGAGGCATCAATAGCATACACCTGAGACTCTATATGGAGATAGTCATATTCTTCACTGAACCAAGGTTGCATATTTATTTTCTTTATACTAACCCGCAAACTCATACAATGTAAATTTCAGAATGAAAGCTTTACTACAACATAAGGACTTTCCTGCCTTTCCCCCATCTTCTTTTTTAACATAGGCTTCTCTAGGTTTTCTCTTTTTTTCATGCGGCCTAGAGAACAGGATTTGCTATCCAGTTAACACTCAGGGGTCTATTCACTAAGCTGCCGTAGGCTGCCGAGTGAACAACCGACCCGAAGTAAAGTGAGCCAAATACTGTTCGGCTATTCACTTCAGGCTTGAACGTCTGATTTCAGCAGTATATCGGCCGACCTGAAGTGCAGAAGGAGTTCGACTCAGCCGTTCTAACATCTGGATCGGCTGAGCTGAACCTCCGGCAAGCTACTCGCTGCTGTTCGGCCTATTCTCATAGATGCCAAACAGCAGTGAGTGAATACCGAGTACTGAGCAGAATAGAGTGAGTGAATACCTGTGGTACCAAGCAGAATAGAAAAACAGTTAAAAAAGTAGAAAAAAATTAAATAGAAAATGATGGGGCGGAGCTAGCAGTGACAGCTAGCTCCGCCCAACTGTTTTCTATCTAGTAACCAGCAGATGCTGTTCTGTCATTAAGATGAGAGCTAGGCAGAGTCAGCTTTCATATCACTGCCCGCTCTCCTAATATTTCGTCGTAATGACACATGTGCCATTACGTGGTAACCCGGGATGCCCATGTGTCATTACACACAGAACCCAGCGGAGCTGCTGTGATTTTACAGCAGCTCCGACGGGTTCTCAGTGTACTGATATAACGGCATCTCTGTTTACCTGGTAACCAGGGACGCTGATCTCTCTGCAAGTGGCCGGAGCCAGCACTTGAGATGATGGCTGGCTCCGCCCAGCTGTCAGAAGCAGGCTGTCGGCCAGCTTCGAATATCCCCTGGGCTCAGTCGAGTCGAAGAATACGCCTTCGGCTCGACTGAGCCCCTCGGCCAACTTCCGGGGGCTGTACCCGAATTATCAACCAACCAGAAGATAAAAAGATTTAGAAAGTCTAAAAAATTGGCTTCTTGATATTAAAAAAAAAAATGGTATTAATACTACAGGTGACATCCATCTAACAAGACCATATTAGAATTTATAACAGTGAATACTATTAGAATCATTTAACGTGTTTTTCTTTTTAAATATGGTGTTAATTAAATAGACTAAAATATGTGTCAAAATAAAGAGTACAGATAATTTAATTAAATCAGTGCCATCACCATTAGTACGTAAAATGTGTTGTATAGAATCATTTTTAAGGTTAATTTAACAGATTTTGACAAAGCAAAATGTGGTACTTTTGTGTACTAAAGAGAAAATTTGCTAATTAACATTGCTATTTTGAATATGGAAATGTATACATCTATCTACAAAAAATTAAAAACAAATCTAAATTTGTAGAAAAATAATAAAGCAGCAGTCAAGAAAGCTTCATTTTGAAGGTATTCACCAATATTACACACACATCCTAGCATATAGGAGAGCTAGAACTGAACTGCTTGACTTAACTAAACTACAGTACTGTAGTTGTAAACCTAACCATAAAACTCTTTAACATATTACCAAAATCTCAAAAGTAATGTTCATAATTTCAAATCTGTAGCTTTCATTATATCAATGCCTGGAATTCCTCCCATGAAGGTCCTTTTTTAGGCACTTCCCGTT
Organism: Nanorana parkeri; assembly: GCF_000935625.1. Classification (NCBI taxonomy): domain Eukaryota; kingdom Metazoa; phylum Chordata; class Amphibia; order Anura; family Dicroglossidae; genus Nanorana; species Nanorana parkeri. The sequence continues at coordinate 547,556 of NW_017307373.1, forward strand.
ATTGGGTGGCAACACTTTCACCCAATCTCCCAGTTGTGCATCTGTGGTGATGATGTCAAAGTTGGTGGAAATTCCCTACAAGGACACAAACAGAAATTGAAAGCTTTTCCCCAACTCTATTAAAAAAAGTGTTTTTTATCACTAGTATGTCCTTGCTAAATTTCTGCTGACTCCCTGTACCAGTGACAATGTTGTCACTGGGACAGGAAGTGAGGAACATCTCTATTAGGGACAGACAGAGCAATAAAAAACCAGAAAGTGTTTCTAATTTGCAAGTATGCAAAGAAGGACTTCAGATTTTTTTTCTGTGTACTTTAGTGAATGTAAAGAAAATGCAAAGAATACCCAATCATGCACAAGGAAAATGTAATAAACAGGACTTTGGCTTGCACATGATTGGACAACTGAAGTCAGCAAAGCTTAGCCTCATTGACTAGGCAAAGGAGAAATTCCTTTGCAAAGTAAGATTGCTTTACATTTTTTGTAACTCATACCCAGTCAGGGTAATTCACAAAAGGGTGAAAAGTTTGGAGAAGGCAGGTGAAGTGAACAATCTAGGACAGGGGTAACCAAACTCTGGACCTTCCAGCTGTGGTGGAACTACAAATCCCATGATGCATCTCTCTCCGGGAGTCATATCTGTGGCTGTGAGAATCTTGCAATGCCCCATGGGATTTGTAGTTCCACCACAGCTGGAGGGCCGGAGTTTGGCTACCCCTGATCTAGGACAACATAGCTGAACTGGAAAGTGAGCTGAATTGGAGAATTTTTCCATGTCAGCTATTTTGGCCTAGATTGTTCACTTCTCCTACCTTCTCCAAACTCTTCACCCTTTTGTGAATAACCCCCAGTGACTCATAAAGTGTTAAAGCCAGTGTGGCTGATTTACTAAAGGAGTAGAGTATGTTCACTATACATGAAAATGTTACTTATCTAACGTTGGCCATGCATGGATCGAATTGCACCGATTTCCTCTTAAATTATCTGAAATGTAATCCATTACTGGGCCTGCCATCACCACACCATATGCTCAACAATCTTTGATTTTTCAAATGACTTTTTTCAAAGGAGCCAAGTGGAAAAATGTTGGCCAAAGAGTGACTGCAGCCAGTCAGATGCAGTCACTGTTCACAATACCATTGCCAGCAGGGGAGATTCCCCCATCCACGATCTTAGCATGGATAAAGGAATCAAGTGACTTTTCTCATTTAGCCCATGGGGATAAATGACAAAAATCTTATGATGTATGGACAGCTTTAGTGAATGAGGGGAACATTCACTTTGCAAAGAATTCCTAATCATCTGCAAAAATAAAAACAATTGATGTTTTCTTGCACAAGGTTGGATGATAAAAGTCAGCAGAGCTTTACCTCATTCACTAAGCTATAGAGAAACTTCTCTTGCACAGTTACAATTCATTTTGCAAAGTAAGAATGCTTACTTAAATCAGTTACAAGTGTGTTAGCAGGACAGCCAGACAACTAGCATTTTCAGCAGGAGGTCAGCAATGACAGCTTCCTTCCCTGTTTCATGAAGTTTTCTTTAAATTCATACTGAAACTATAAAAAGTAGGAATCTCTGGTAAATGGACTATACAGATTTGAATGCTACTTGAGTGCTGGACAATTGTGCCGCTCCCAGTGTGGATGCGTACCTCCGATGGTAAACATCTCACCTTTTGCCAAATGTGGTCCCAATATCTATCACTCCAAAACTTGATCTCAGTATAAAACACGTATAATAAGGAACTATTTCCCTTTTAGTTTTCTGGAAGTTTATGATTGTTTTTCTTACGTGGATTCCAGTAGATATATAAGATATACTTTGTCCCCAAGCACAGTTTCCTTTCTTTTGGCCTTTCTACTTGCAACCTTCATGTCGCACTCCCTAGAGTGTGCGCAACAGCTTGAGCAGTCAGCAGACCCAGGTTCATCTTTTGCTGGCAGCTCTTGAAAAGGCTAACTCTCAGAGAAACAACACAAGAGATAGTGAACTCCTGAAGGGGTCTTGGCCCTTGCTAGCTGAGGCACCCATCCAATGGTCACATTTCCCAGCCTGTGAAATTTAACAGCTTTTCTTTCACTCAAAGCATTTCTAGAGAGCAACTGGGGACATGCTTATCTGTAAATGTAATGCATTTGTGTCCTTTGAAATGGGTCCACTGTTTTTTTTTTCTAATTATAAAAAATTCTCATTAGAGCATATTCATCAGGATGTTGGAGTAATGCTGTGTGACACAAGCTGTAAAGGAATTTATATTTTGGAATATTTCAAACAACTGTGCACTTTTCATGTATACATAAATGTAGCTAGGCAGCAAAAAGTGTTAGGAGTTCACAATTCTGTTCGGAGATGTTTTCAGTAAAAGAGAACTGAAAAGAAAGAGTATGGGTACAGTCTAAAAAATCTTTTAGTAGTAGATTTTAATGTCAGGATTTTTTAGATCCCTAAATATAACCATTAGAACCAGGTATTATGACTGTGACTGACACATGAAGTACAAAAGAATAAGCTCATGTTGATTTAAGTGGAACTCCAGACACAGACATTCTCTTTTCTATTCAAGTCTATAGGAGGATAGAGTGCAGGTATACTCCGCTGGGCAATAGATTTTTAACTGCAGGGCAGCAGACAACATGGGATTTGGAGGAGGAGTTAAAACCTGGGGTAAACACTGTATAGAGTAAGTGGGTTTCTAGGTGCCAACTTATAAGAATGTTTTATAAAAGACTATTTCATTTATTTAATCACAACATGTATGACAAACATACATAGACATACAGCATTTCTATGAGTTAGGGGCTAAAAAACACAGTTTCTCTATACAATGTTTACCTAATCCTTATTAAGGGGTGCCCTGATCACCTATCAACCCAACAAGAGTGTATCTTTGGAAAACCTGGGGGGAAGGGGGTTGCATAGTATACTCTATTTAGGGCTTAGAGAGGGCAGCTGGGGGAATTATTACAGTTAGCAAACTTGTACTTTAAAGCGGAATTCTTAGTTACATCTGGGCAGGTGTGTTAGCTAAGCAAATCACTTCTACCGACATAAACTGATATAAACATTAATGTGTTTATATGTTCCAAATACTACACATAGAGCTGTAGTATCCAATGCTAGCTTTAGTGTCTGGCAACCTCCCTCCCAGATTGTTACCCATCTCCTTCGACTGCTGTGGCCTTCCATACTGGCAAGTAAAAAGCTTGTGCCCGGCTGCCTATGCCTGTGTTCTATCATTCTATAGACTTGAATGGGATGTTGCTCCTGAAATACAGGTACATCCAATTCAAATTTAGGGTATATTAGTGCACACCCAACTCTGCAGACAAAGGCATAGACAGCTCAGGAAGCTGCAGCCATTGGAGGAAGTAAGGACCTGTGGTGTGGAGGAGGTAATGGCATAGTTTACTGTATTAACGGGGTTAGGAAGAGGGGCTGGGTAAACTTGTATTTTCTGAGAACTACCTGCTCCTTCCATATATAGAGGTAAATGCAATTTTCTCCCCTCCCTCTTATGTGACAGTGTTGATGCTTGGTAATTGGTCAAGTGCTGTCACATGTGAACAGGGAGTCCTTAGACCTGTGTAAGCTGTAAATTACTCAGAACTTAAAAAGGGGGATTTCTGTCCTCACCCATGAGGTTGGGATGAGTTCTTTAGAGGATGAATGTAGTAACCATTCCATGATTTAGGTGATGATCTTAAAACACTAGTCTGCAGTACAATTACCATCACCACACAACTGTGGGGTGTAGAGACCAATATCAGGAAGAACTCTGTGTCACACTTTTGGCTGTATGACATATAAGAGAGGACAGCTAATCATGGTTCCCAATGCAACCCTCTCTGGTGTATAATGCAACCATTATGGCTGCTTAAAAGCCTCTTCATGTTGCAAGATTAAATACAAGTTAAAACTTCAAATTATATGATATTATTTTTATTATTATTATACAGGATTTATATAGCATCAACAGTATGCACATTGCTATACAATATAAGGAAGACATTAGATTTACAATACAATTCAAGACACGATGGTAAGAAAGGACCTGCCCATGAAAGCTTACAATCCAAAAGGGAGGAGCAAGTGATACATGAGGAGGTAGCTGTGTGGGGATGAATTGTTTGAGAACGTGATGGTTCAGTGGTTAGTTTGAGAGGGGATAGGCTTCCCTGAAGAGATGAGTCTTTAGGGATCGCCTAAAGGCAGTCAGATTAGGAGATAGACGTACAGGTTGGGGTAAGGAGTTTCAGAGGATAGAAAATACTCTAGAGAAGCCTTGGAGGTGAGCATGAGAGAAGTTGATGAGGGAGTTAGAGATCAAGAGGTCTTTCGGTTAGGGTTATACTTTGAGACGATGGCTTTGTAAGTGGTTGTTAATATTTTGAATTTTATACTTTGGGCTATTAGAAGCCATTGGAGGGATTAGCAGAGAGGGGTTGCAGACACTGAGCAGTTGGTTAGGTGGATGAGTCTAGCAGCAGCATTCATAATAGACTGAAGGGGGTATAGCCTGTGTGATATTTTATTTACTGGATTTAATTATACTTTAAAGTTAGACTATCCTTTAAAGTTAGAATATAGTTAGAATATAGAATATTCAATAAGGACTATTGTTCAAAAACGTTCAAAATATTAAATAATTTTGGTGAAGTATCACATGTCAAAAAGACACCAAGTACTGAATTCGGAAAAACATTCACATTATATGTAGGACCATTCTATTAACAGTCATGTTAAAGGTGTATTGCAGTGTTGTATCACAATTTGAAATGTTCCATTTATGTAGCACACTTAGACATTGACACTCAAGAAAAGATAATCCCGTACATTGCAGCACCCCTTTCAAAATATAAAAATTGTTGTAGATTATATACAAGGAGTTGATGAAAGAGAAAGTAATGCATTTAATGATAATAAGCTCTTGTCTGGAAGAGAGGCAATCATTTCTGTGCAGAATTTAGTTTAATGGTTACACTTGAATATTTAAAACAATCAAGTCTGGTATAATTCAACATGGATTTGATGGATACAAAAGAAAGTCGAAGCCAGCTCCGCTGATTTGGATGCAAGCTTTTTATTCCTACATACATTTTTGTCATATTTGAATCAATATAGAGTTCTGTTTTTACAGTTAGGTAGTAATGCATTCATCAAAATTAATTTTTAGATATTTAAGAAAGAAATGATACACTTGCTACATTTATTTTCAAATTATAAAGATGCTATTAAAAAAGCCATTTAACTTAAAAGGCAAATTTAAAGAATAACTTAACCCGTAACTACTATGCCTACCTAAACCTTTCATTCCATCCTATGCTGAGGCCATATTTTAATCAATTAAATATATATATATATCAATGTCAAAATATGAATAATACAAATGTTGCTAAATCTCAAATGCCTATCTAGTTTATTTTTTTTTTAAACTGTATTTACTTTTTTATCATAAGTTTAAATACATTGGTGTAAAAGGTGCTTACTGAAACATGAAGAAAGTAAAGGATTTGTTAATACTGTATATTTCTAATCCCATATACACAGCTCAAATACTCTTAAAGGAAATCTGTAATGGTTTACAACAAATTACATTTTTTAAGTGGTTAAACTGATATAATATATTTTCCTAATATTCATATACAAAACTTGCTTAGTGTATATACCACCTAAATCTGTTTGCATTATGTTTGACAGCATCAGGGTTATTCACAAAAGGGTGAAGAGTTTGGGGAAGGCAGGAGAAATGAACAATCTAGGCCATAATAGCTGATTTGGAAAAATTCTCCAATAAAGCTCACTTTCCAGTTCAGCTATGTTGTCCTAGATTGTTCCCTTATCCTGCCTTCTCCAAACTCTTCACCCTTTTGTGAATAACCCTGCATGCTGTCAAACATAATGCAAACAGATTTAGGTGGTATATACCCTGCATGCCTCACTGTATACAGATCTCTGTGGGAGCTCCTTCAGTTGGCCATTGGGGTGCCTATCTAATAGATCTGTTAGGCAGCCCAATGGTCAACTGAAGGAGCTTGCATGGTATGCTGACAATACTAGTGCTTATAGTAAGGCTTAGCATTGTCAGCTTGCAAAGAAAAGAGTCATAAAAATGATTTACTTAAGAAAACTGTATACAGTGAGATATAATGCCAAATATACTAAGAAAAAAAGATTTTGGGTTTACTTACAAGTTAATAGGCTGAACTCCAGATATAAAAGAATGCAACTCTATGCATTAACCCATTTTGCATTTTTTTCCACATGTTAAAATGCATATTTTATGCCTAAAGATTATTTAAACCACCCAGAATTATATATTTTCTGAAAGCAGAAACACAGTAGTATAAAATGGTGGCAGTTGCAATTTTTTATGTCACACAATATTTAAGCAAACCCAAATTTTTAGTAAAAAAAAAAAAATTGTAAATTGCGTGCACCTATGAAATGGCGAAAAACTACGGTACCCATATTTGTCCATAGGCAGCACTTTAATGTTGACTATGAATAATATATCAGTTAAAAATAAATCAAGGCAACTGGACAGTATGTTTCTTGAAGACATTTCGCTTGTCATCCGAATAGCTTTGTCAATTCAAAATGACTTGTTCAAAAAACCATGAATAATGGCCCTAGAATTATTGCTCTGATGCAGACGTGCGTCACAATACACAACATGAGTAGATCAATCATTCTTTTTATGTATAGGCATACCCGACATCTGTTTGGGTAAGTATGTGCATGTACATGGGGGCAGGGGACTTTAACAAAAAATATTGGGGGGTTTTAAATGTATTTAATTTAACTTTGTTTTAAAACTTGTTTTGTTATTTAACTTCATTGCTCTCACATAGGAGGCTCCCTGTGGAAGTGACAGGTTTATTTAGGAGACATGTCACATTTGCACTTCATTGAAGCTGATCAAACACAGGTCATACTTGATCAGCTTAAACCCCTGCCACAGTGGCCGGATTCTCCAAACTCTTCACCCTTTTGTGAATAACCCTGCATGCTGTCAAACATAATGCAAACAGATTTAGGTGGTATATACCCTGCATGCCTCACTGTATACAGATCTCTGTGGGAGCTCCTTCAGTTGGCCATTGGGGTGCCTATCTAATAGATCTGTTAGGCAGCCCAATGGTCAACTGAAGGAGCTTGCATGGTATGCTGACAATACTAGTGCTTATAGTAAGGCTTAGCATTGTCAGCTTGCAAAGAAAAGAGTCATAAAAATGATTTACTTAAGAAAACTGTATACAGTGAGATATAATGCCAAATATACTAAGAAAAAAAGATTTTGGGTTTACTTACAAGTTAATAGGCTGAACTCCAGATATAAAAGAATGCAACTCTATGCATTAACCCATTTTGCATTTTTTTCCACATGTTAAAATGCATATTTTATGCCTAAAGATTATTTAAACCACCCAGAATTATATATTTTCTGAAAGCAGAAACACAGTAGTATAAAATGGTGGCAGTTGCAATTTTTTATGTCACACAATATTTAAGCAAACCCAAATTTTTAGTAAAAAAAAAAAAATTGTAAATTGCGTGCACCTATGAAATGGCGAAAAACTACGGTACCCATATTTGTCCATAGGCAGCACTTTAATGTTGACTATGAATAATATATCAGTTAAAAATAAATCAAGGCAACTGGACAGTATGTTTCTTGAAGACATTTCGCTTGTCATCCGAATAGCTTTGTCAATTCAAAATGACTTGTTCAAAAAACCATGAATAATGGCCCTAGAATTATTGCTCTGATGCAGACGTGCGTCACAATACACAACATGAGTAGATCAATCATTCTTTTTATGTATAGGCATACCCGACATCTGTTTGGGTAAGTATGTGCATGTACATGGGGGCAGGGGACTTTAACAAAAAATATTGGGGGGTTTTAAATGTATTTAATTTAACTTTGTTTTAAAACTTGTTTTGTTATTTAACTTCATTGCTCTCACATAGGAGGCTCCCTGTGGAAGTGACAGGTTTATTTAGGAGACATGTCACATTTGCACTTCATTGAAGCTGATCAAACACAGGTCATACTTGATCAGCTTAAACCCCTGCCACAGTGGCCGGGGAATCACAGCTCTTAATCTGTAAGTGACAAATTCATGCAATGGGGGGAGATCGGCAAAAGGATGTTTGCTGGTCTCCATCACCTCTAGCAGCCCACACCCACCATGCCAGTCCCAGACCCACAGGAGAGGCAGTGTAGCCCAGAGTACATGATGGGGGGAGTTGGGCTGGTGGGGGGCACTTTAGGTGGCCCATGGAAATTATCACTTGCAATGAAATGCCAACTGTCAGCTTTACACATGTAAGCAGCCAGAAGTCTGTTTACAAGGCCCCGCTGCTGAGGCTGTGTACTATACGGGGGCGGCAGCAAAAGGGTTAAAATATTATTGAATGTATTCTTTGTAAAATCCAAACATTATAAGTCTTTTCATCAGTTTGGTGTCCAGCAATCCTCTGTGCAGCATAGCCCAGACTGAGAGAGGGACAAACAGCAAATCAGTTGTACTGCAGTGTTCATGAGATAACAAGGGGCAGGCTGATAGGAGGAGAAAACAGAATTACAGAGAGATGATCTCATCAGTTTGTGGCTTCTCATTTTACTATCTGGTCACAGGATGGGAGAGGGAATATATCTTAACCATACCAGAGAAAACTCAGGATTGACAGACAGACAAAATGGACCAAAATACAAATCATTTGGCAGGTAAAAAAGGTTCCATATATGTTTCTTCTGTGCACTTAGCTATTTGTCTGGAGTTTAGCTTTAACATGTAAAATATTTCTTATACTAGATCTGCCAGAAAGTTAGATTATAGTCTATTAACATTTGTCCATTTTCATGCATTCTGCTTCATTAAAATGCATTTCAGGTAGAAATCCAATCCTATCCTACGTCTATCTATCTTTGCACTGCAGTTGATTGTGAAAGGGAAAGGGAAGCTACATCGTATATGGGCCCATTCACACCTACGCAAGTGCCTTACCATGAGCGCTGCATAGTCAAGGAACAGTGTGAATCCAGCCTAAATTGTTAAACTGTCACATATTTTACAATTCAACTGACATGGCTGCACTGATACATATATAAAATATAAATACAGATTTTAAAGATATGCTAAATATAACATTTTCATTACGATTACATTACTATATGCACTTTTCTCGATTTGTGAGGAAAAAGGAGAAATCTTTCATTTATCATAGACATTTCTGACAGGTCACATATTTTCTTAAAGCAACAATAAGGATTCCAGACATTCACATGCTTATTAAAGATCAGTAATTACTCCTTACACTGCTTTATAATCACAAGTAATATTCAAATAGGTTATACTGTTAAATATAATCAACCTGCATGCAGACCCCCAAACCACCGGGCCAGGGTTGAGGCACTTGTCCTCATCGATATGGGGACAAGGTGCTTTGCCAGGGGGGCCTCCTGGCAAAGCACCTTCGCCATGTTGAGGGCATGTGGCCTGGTATGGTGCCGGAGGGGGGGGGGGACACGCTCACCCCCCCTTTCCTGCTCTGCCAGGCTGCTGCTCGAATCAAGGGTCTGTTAAAGGAATTTAGGGCGGACTCCATGCTTTTTTTTTTCTTTTGTGGCATCCCCCTACAATTTCCCAGCAGACCTAAAGGGTCTGGTATGAATTGGGGGGGCCTCCTGGCAAAGCACCTTCGCCATGTTGAGGGCATGTGGCCTGGTATGGTGCAGGAGGGGGGGGGGGGCACACACACACCCCCCTTCCCTGCTCTGCCAGGCGACTGCTCGAATCAAGGGTCTGTTAAAGGAATTTAGGGCGGACCCCATGCCTTTTTTTGCTTTTGTGGCATCCCCCTACAATTTCCTAGCAGACCTAAAGGGTCCACACACTTTTTTTTTTTTTTCAATTTTCATGTTTCAAAACAAAAGTTAAAAATAAAAATATAACTTTTGTTGCTAAAGTCCATTTGTTGCAATGAAAGTTTGTTTATAAATATAATGTAACTAAATGAAATTAACAAAAATTTCAGATTGACTTCTGGACCCCAATCCTGAAAAAGGAAATAGTGAAAAATACGTAATGAACCAATTTTTTTGCCGGCACACGTGTATTGCATGCAACATGTAGATTTAAAAAAATGCTTCTTATTTTGGCCATCTGTGTATCAGGGAATATCATTAGCATGAGGATTGAGCAAGTATTAGAAAATGCACTTTGTCAGTAGGAATGAGTGAATCTGCTTACCTGCAATTTAGGCCCAAGTTATCTTTTTGAAATTCCTACTTTAGCTTCTTTTCGAAGATGATTGATGACAATGGTTTCCAAATAAAGTCTCACCAAAATGTTGGCAAACTATTAGAAGGAAAATATAAATTGTAGGACACTACCTATAGAATGATTATGCGTGTTATTGTTGAACTACTATGAACTACTGAACAACAGAAAATTAGCTACAGTGCAGTTCTATATAATTCATAATGTTCAAAGCTGATGCTTTCTATGAATAACGTCAAAATGGTGATTAAAATATGTCATAAAACAGTCTCTCTCAATGTTTTATGCATCATGGTAAAATGTTTCAAACTTAACAATGTTCTTTGCATTTTTAAAGTATCACCAATAATTTGCAAAACCTCCAACTGTTATCGTTCCCTTCCTTCATCATTTTCCCCAGCAAACCATTTTACATGATGAATGTTTCGTTATTAAGTAAAAACCTTCAGCTATCACATAGTTAATTAAGTGGAACTGCGTATATTCATTAAAATATTTGTTCCAAACAAGTGTATTTAACATTCAGATACTATGTGGAATAGGTGACAATTGCCTATCTCCATGGAGATCGATAATGGGATTCAGATCATTGTGTAAAGAGTGCGAGTGTAATGCAGATAGAATGTCATTATTATTTCCCTCTTAATGATGGTCATTATGCGCAAACACTGATTGAATTCCATTTGTTACCTGTGTTTGAGCTGAGAGGAATAATTACAATTTAAGTGTCTCCATTAAAATTCATACAAGAAATATGAATGCAAAAAATTATACTTGAAAATGACAAAATATACTTTGAGAATATAAATTGTATTTTCTAATCGACTTGTTAAAAATGATTAAAATAGTTTTTTTGTAATAGGAAATTACAGCGCTATTAAGTCTTTTTTTTTCTTACCAAGCAGCTTAAGAGGCAGAAGCATAGTGTAGTAGGATGGAAAATCCCAAAAACGGCTCAGTGGATACTAAACATACAGATTTAACTTTCCTAATTTTTATTTTGAAAGTTGTGGTCCATCTA
>NW_017307373.1:558882-561382 GCF_000935625.1 Nanorana parkeri
TTACAGAGCCACAATAAATTACCAAATATGTCCTCAAACTCCCTTTGCCAGACTATCAACATCCGTCATTATCACCAGTCCTATTAGGTACCAGTAGGACTTACAAGACGTTGATAGCTTGGTTTTATATTACATACCTATAGCTAGGAATAGAACAGCTGAAAGAAAATTATGAAGATTTTATCACATTTATCTGTAAAAAATATAAATCATCAATATACAACTTAGGTAAAGCTAGTGAGATTGTTGCTGTTGATTTTGTTCAATCAAAACATGGAATCTGAGTACAGTTACTGAAAATGTTACTCACATGTCATCTGACACTTCAAGTTCATTTTTCTATTTTGATTTGAGGTTCAATAGTGTAGAGAATTTTAATATTTTGATTAATCAAGCATCCAATTCCATACCCTCATTATTTGGTTCCCATACCCCTAAGTAAGATTATGCTTACCCCTGGGTAAGGAGCCCTGATCTACTGCCAATTCCAACAGAAACATTTCCCAACCACAGTACCTACCGAGTTTGAAGTCTCACTCTTTCTGCTACAAAATGGTTGCTCCGATTCCTAATCTATGATCCAGGAATAATACAAATTCTGTAACTCATTTAAAGCCCACTTAAAGACAAAAAAAACAGCTGAAACCTTGGTGGGAATGGTTAGATCTTCTGTGAGATAACGCTACTTCTAAATGTGATCTTTATATTTTATTACATATCTTATTTGTTATTTTACTTTTTCACTGGTAGAGGACATGTATTACATATTTAATGTAATTGTGCCCATTTGATGTTTACCTGTGCATAAAAAGAGGTCCCAAGACACAAAAAACTTCTAAAAAAAAAATTATGGTAGGGGGTATTTATTTTTATTTTATTTTTAAATTATATTGAAAGCTGAACTAAAGGCAAGCTGCTAAATAAATAGTTATTATACACATGTATAAACTGTTTTGCTTGCCAAATGATATTGTGTTTTGCCAGTCCTGTAACCCAAACACCTCTGCCAGAAACCCTACCCAGGTCCAGACTTAGCCCAGGTCCTAGGTCCAGAGCCTAGGCAGGTCCAGGTCCAGACCTCCACATTTAAAAGTATTACCTGCCTGCTGATTGGACAATAAAGGAGTAGCAGGGCACTGATAACTCATCATCTGCCAACACTGTTTTCTCCTGTTAGCATGTTCTGAGTCAGCACATGTACACCACAACAGAGCCTGACTGACTGCTAGTACTGTCCCTCCCTCTCCCATTTTGAGAGTTTTCTTAAATCTAAAAGGCATTCCTTGGAAACAAATTCTGAGCTCCAGTGCTTTAAAGTATAAAAAAAAAATATACCAGAGAATGTAATTTTAGGGTTTGTTAAACAGTAAATTTAGAGAATTGGTCAAGGTTTTGATAACTCATTATGAGTGTGTGTGTGTAACTATATACTGTATATATGCTGTATATGGCTCCTTTCACATGGGCGCCCTCTGTTCCAATCCCAAACTGATCCCCTGCTGAGCCAAATCAGAATACATATTACATCCATGTCCGTTTTGTTTTATGGAAGAAAAATTGAGCCATGTACTCCCTATGGGCAGCCAAATGTATAAGGATGTGTGTCTGCCTATATCTGCTAACACCTGGTCAGGTCCACAAATGTGTTGTGTTTGGTCTAACACACCTGAAAGGACACAAATGGAAACGAGTTGACATCTGCACGGCATAAAAATTTGTTTCAGATGAAACAAATGAAAAGGGAAAAACCTTTTCATTCAGTTTGTTTGATGAAAACATTATTATGCTGCCTCAGATTTGGAGGCAATGAACCTCTGAATCCAAAAGCGCAGATTTAAAAAACAGAACTTGTGGGCGGCCATATTGGCCACCGGCATATTCTGCGCCGCCATCTTGGAGGCAGGGAGCATAACATCTGTGTCGGGAGACATCATACACATGTATGGGCGCCAACATCTTGGATGCAGCAAGATGGCAGTGCCCATACAAAATAATTATTATATACCTGAAAATAGTTTTTCGTATATTCGGGCATATAATAATTAGTTATTTCGGATTTGGACGAATCTGCCAAATCAACAAAATTTTGTGATTCAGCAAGTTCGTCCAAATCTGAATGCACATCTCTAGAAACTAGTGCACATCCACTTACATCTGTCTGCCCATAAGGATACATTGCAGTCTGTTTATGACCCATCTAATCACAAGTCAAAAACTGAAAGGGGCGTACTTATATTATGTTGTGTGTATATTATGATCTTATGTTCAAGTGTATCTAAACCCAAGAGCAAAAAAATTTATATATTGCGGCTTACCAGTCCTTAGATGTGTTGGTTGGATTTATTTTCTTTGTTTAGTTTTTTTCTTTATTTTCCCTGCACTTTCTGTAATACTCTTCCTGTCCTAGCGTGACAACGGTCACTAGCTGTACTGTGTCTTTGAAGGAGCAGCATTGTCAGCCTAGGGCAGGAAGTGTGTTAGGACTAAAGAGAATTGGGCA